>NW_024882980.1:0-156928 GCF_019059575.1 Amphibalanus amphitrite | reverse complement strand
TGACAGGCGGGTTTTTGTTAATCTTTTTCTTTTACTGAAAGGTCCTAAAAGTAATCCAGCGCTATTTCACATCAGTCAAAGATCATTCCTATCTTTATCCCTATTACGAGCTAGCCTGCCAATATCCGTTGATCAATGGAGGTAGCTTTCCTATTCCTATCCCTATACATGCAGCGTGGGAGCGGCTGATGCGTCTCATGCTCCCCTGGCTCTCTGATTCGTGTTACCTTCGATGAGCTGTCTCTGCCGGCTGATGATCTCGTCACAAAGCGTCCGCTGGCGATCATATCGCAGGATCATCAGATCTCGCCGCCGCAGCTCGTGGTCTTTGATCAGCTGATTACTTCGCATCTCCATCTGGGAAGGCAGTACGAACAAACTTTTGTAGGAAAGGAAAGCTCAAGAAGAGACAAAACGGTACAAGTGGTTAAAGTGTCACGAGTCACGACACTTCTAACAGCAGTTCATTAACGTCGGAAACCACAATCTCTTTAAAGACGATTGCTGCCAAAACCATTCGATGAACAGTTATCGACATAATCGTTATAAAAAACGAATTGAAAGAATTAATCGTGTACCTCCCTTGTATTCTGGTGTCAGAAGAATATCAGTGAAGAATTCAGATCCGATGTGTTTCCAACATAAATGTGTTGACGGATAGCCACAATGTGTGTTGTGTATGGTGTTTGTGTGCCGTAGGTCACCATGGCAGTGGCCAGTGTCGAGCGGACTGCACTGGGGCGGCTATTTGTTGGAATCGCCCGTCCCGTCCCCGTGCAGTGGCCCTGGCGTAGGTGGGCCGGGGACGGGTCAATACAGCCGGAGGCGCCTTTGACCGGGCCGGACGTGCTTCATAATTGGAACAACAAGAAAGGCCATTACAGAGAAGTCTGGTGAAATGCCAGCCAAGCCTTTGAAATTGAGGATGTCGTGGTCTGTAGCAACACATCACAATTGACATTAAGTGTAGCGCTGTTTGCAGTTGTCAGCTATTGCACACTCGTCAGATATTGTTTATTTGGTTCGGCCGCTTCAGAGAAGAACTTCTGAAGCTTTTAGCAAGTATAGTGAGGAGTTTGAATTGGTGACAGTCAAATTTCAAGCAAAGAAATTGCAGTTTAAAAAGCGTTTGACAATTGTAGGTATGTGTATTATCGATGATGGCAAAAGCCAACAAATTAAGAGGAGCCGTTTTACCGTCCAAATTGGTATATGTGACCTGGTGAAATGAATATTAGAAGCACGCGTCTCGAAGTGCTTTCATCGCAATGCATTATGCGATATCGCATTGGGGTGTGCGACGCGACTTTGCACATTGCCGAGGTCAATAAACAGTGCGCGTTGTCATGTAGTTATGTTGCAATACATGCTCATCCAAATAAGCATGCAAGTAATTGAAACTTGTGTATTCGTTAAAATTTATACGCTTAGATGCCCTTTTCATGTTGCAATAGAAGAACTTAAACCGACATAGCCATCAAAGCTAAAAAGCGCGCCGTCATCAGGCTCAGCGAGTCTTGGAAGCTTTATTCTGCACTTCTTGCATGCAAACTTGCGTGCAACATGTGAATGGAATAACTATAAATCACCTAAACCATTGATCATATGAGCCTTGGTGGCATATGTATTATACCATGATTCAAACCTGCGGCATGTTCACACTCACGTTTTCTATTTCGAGCTCGTGCGTCTTCAGCAGCAGTTCGAGCAGCTCCTTCTGTTCGTCCGTTGACGTTTTGTCCGGCAGAGCCTGTAAAAGGACACCCGCAAAATGAGTTTATGCATTAACTAATGTGTAGTGTGGTCTTGTCAGACAGTTGCATTATTTTGATAAATCGCACTGGGTCATACAATGATCGCGCTTTAGTTGTAACACGGGCAGGTCGATGCACACCTGGGACTTAACGACTTGGGGTGAACGCTGGCGCATAGGCTAAGTGGATGGGCGTGGGTGTGCCATTTGGTCACATTATATTACGGAAGGGAGGTAAGTAGGTCACCGGGGCAGGCACTGCGCTCATCGTAGGAAAGCCAGCAGCGAAAACGGCTCCACTGAAAACACCGAAAACGAGCAGTGCAAACGGCTTCACAAAGGTGACGGAAAGGCCAAGGCAAAATATGCCGATGCTTTATTAAACTTTTGACTAATTAAAACTGCCAAATCCGCTTCCGTGCTCACCGAAGTGTCGACTTACCTCTTCCATTTTACTGGCCTTCTCTCTGAGGTCGATGAGGTCTGCTTCTGCGTTCTTACGCATATGGTATCTGAAAATGATGGCTGTGCTGACACCGTTACCGTGCACCATGCGATGAAACACGTTTGACACCATAAACATTGAGCGGAAACTTTTAAGTTGAGTCAGCAAGAACTTTTGCAATTGCTCATAATGAAAAGACATTGCAGGAACAATACTACTATGACACTGTTAATTGAACCAGAACCGACTTCAAGTTTATAGCGCTATAACTATCGGGGCTGTCTTATCATGTTCCTGAGTTGGGAGTTCCTACCTCTGCTCCTCCTCCTGGATATAGCGCAGATCATCCCAGGCCTGAACGATGTCCTCAGGTTCCTCCTCCTCCTCCTCATCCTCGAACACGCCGTCTGCGTCAGGGGAGGAACTAATGTAAAATTGAACGGTCGTACAGGTGAGTGATTTGTTCCCATCGTAGTTGCAAAAGCTTGTGAAGAAATGTTACATTTCCGATGAAAACAATTTTAAGTAACGCATAATTTTAAAAGTGATACGTACAAGCAGCACGCACTAGGGTTCCTCTAATCTAAAATCTGTTTTGTTCATCCAAAACCTAGCCCGTTTGTAACATAAACGAAAACCAGGATAAATGATATCAGCACCTGTTCCGTTCGTTTTACTGCGCACCTGGGCTGTCTGACGCTTCTGAGGCGTTCTCCAGTCGTCGCCGTCGAATGGTCCGCTCCTGTTCGTACTCGTTGATGAGTGCCGTCTGCTTCTCAAACTCCATGGCCAGCCAGAGCAATACGTTATCGATCTCGATCACCTGGTGTCTGTGGGATGCAGAAATCAATAAATTTACTTACGTTCAGGATTTATGCAGATCAGTAACGAAAAGGACGCATTTCGGTTTTTTATAAAAAAAGGAATAAAGCATTGGTTGTGCATTTATTTGATACCTATTTTTTGCAACATAAAAGCGGAATAAAACTGGAGGATGATAAGTGGGCTCAGAAACATTTATGGCTGCTGTCAATGATTAGATAATATTGGATTGTGTACCAATTTGCCATGCTATTCCACCATACCTAATAAGCACCTTGGACCTACCTCAACTCCATCTGTTCTCTGAAGAGGTTAACGAGCTGTTTGCGGAGCTCCCGAAGCTCCTCCTCCTGCTCTTGGCTGCGAGGCTGTGAAGTCGGATCCGGCGTCTCCGGCTGCTCGTCCTGAGAGACGTTATAGGAAGAAAGAGAGAGAGAGAGAGAGAGAGAGAGAGAGAGAGAGAGAGAGAGAGAGAGAGAGAGGAGAGAGAGAGAGAGAGAGAGAGAGAGAGAGAGAGAGAGAGAGAGAGAGAGAGAGAGAGAAGGAAGAAGGTAATGATGATTAGGTACTGATTAACAGATCAAACATGTGTCCAGAGGTCGACGCTCTACCGTGACACAAATACGGATAGCCTAGCTCGTTAAAAATCGTATAAAAAGAAAACCGAGGAGCTGTTTACACTTGATATTGACTGTTCTAGTGATCTCTACATAGGTATGCTCTATACAATGTAAATGAAATAAATCGTAAAACAGACAACTATTTGACTACGGCCAATACGGTAAATTTTTAGACTCTGAGTTACCTTGTCGGTGATTTTTGTTTTGAGTCGTCCGATCTCGTCCTTGAGCTCGGCAATAATGTTCTGATATTGCGAGACTTGGTGGGTGACATCTAGGACGTTCCGCTTCACCTGTACACACAAACCCGGTCGATGAGGCACTTCGCCAGTGCCGAAACCGATAAGCGAGCCGGTGACGATCGAAAAGCACACGGACGATTTTTGAAGGACATAGGGCGCACGAGGAAAGTCACGCACGTTATTGACGCGTATATCAAGCATGACAGTGAAAGAAATAAAGAGGGTGAAGCGATTCCACGCTTTGCTGATGTGACTGGTGGCTTGTGACTGGTGTACGATATGTGCGTAGATAGTGCGTATTGTAAAGTATGTAGTGCATTTCATAGAACGTTTAGAGAAATGGAGCATGAACGTATATGTCGCTCTTCATTTCGGAGTCATTTAGGTGCGCCTGCTACGGTCGCAGCGGCTCGTTACCTACCTTGTTGGTGATGTTCTTGGCTCGGTCGGCGTACACCAGAGTGTTGAAGGTCTCGTCCCGCTGCGCCATCGCCGGACTGATGTGAGCGATCATGACGGTTCGACAGTTACCCGAGAGGGCGTCCTTCAGGAGTCTGCGGACACCGAGGGTGATGAGCACACTGCTGGGAACTGGCTAGTGGCTATCTCTAATGAAACAGTGAGTGTTGCTATATCTATTGTCAACTAATGGTACGTGAATCGTGCATATCAAACAACAGTGATAGCGCATTTTGACGAAATAATCGTTAGTACCTGGTGAGCTTGGAGTCTCTGTAGTTGACGTATTTCGCTCCTTTGACGGCCAGCGCGTTTATACAGTTCCCAAGGGCCAGCAGAGAGCGGTTGATGTGGGCGCCTTCTTGTAGTCGCTTCCCTTGGTTCTGAAGACAAAAGATCAAAATGAACGTATGAACTGGTTTGTACTTAGAGTGGGAGTTCTAAAAAGAATTACTGTGGTTTGTATAGGCGTATACTGTCGGGCATGTTTTTTATCGAGCTCAAGCCATTGAGCATCGTCAGCCCCAAACTCAAGTGACCACATCCTAAAAAAAAATAGGCCTAAGTGTTACCAGTACGAATAGGCGGGGCCGGTCAAGGCAATCTCCATGCAACAGTCTTCATATCGATCTGTCCCAGCCGCAGACGGAACCGCCTGCAACTGATACCATCTGCCGAAACATTAGCCCGAGTCGACGGCGGGGCGTGCCCGCGGTCCATTCCCGTACATACTGTCCTGAGAAATAGCATCGACCGCGCGCTGCCCGGACGACTGGAGTGACCACACCGAACGGCACCTGTCCATCGACCTGACCGGGGCCCGGCCCGGCGGGTGCCCGCCGCACGCGCCGTGGCCCCTGTGAACTATAATTAGGCGCGGGTTGTAGACGGCCGGTGTGTTTTGAATACGCGGCCTGTTTGTGGTTTCAATACGTTATTTTAATCGTGATTTGTGAGTGAGTTGTGGTCATTTCAAAGTTAATAATGGCAAATTACAAGTGTCAGGGATTGAATTTCAGACAAAATGCACGTTCAGTAGGCATGCTCACGTGCATGAATAAACAAACTAAATAAACGCGAATATACCTACATCCGGGGGTCAAGACGTGCCCATTGCCCAATGTTACGAAGCGGCGCACTTTATATTGAACATCGATAACACAGGAGAGCTCCAATAATGCAATTGTTGTAGCTGAACTCCACCATGACAATCTAGCTACATCTGATAAGAAAAAGTGTATATTTGTTTGTCGGGGAACTGAATGCGGTACTGGTAGACTCTGTGCCGCATCTTTTTGGCAAGCAACGCCGTAGCCGGTTCGATCGACCCGCGACTGGTTTTACGACCCTGACTGAGCCCCATGTATCGCTGCAGCGGAACCACTAACCTTGATGTATTCGGAGCAGCTTTTGACTCGAACCAGGCCGTCTCACAGCTGACCTTGGTTCACTTGGCGCGCTTTTTGACCCGTTAACCATTGACACAACTGACCTTGGTGCGTTTGGCGCGCTCTGAGCCGGCCAGGTCGATCATGTAGAGCCGACCCGTCTTCACCGTCTCGTGAATGTCACGCACCCGCGACTGCTGGCGCACGTTCACCTGAAAGTATAGAGTTCGGATTTGTTGACGATTAAAAAACAGCCAAAGCAGCCAAGGAAATCGCTTCACAGGCCACTATTTGCTCAACATTTTGCTTTTTTACAGCTTTATGCGTATCCATGCGATTAATTAGACGAGTCTCAGCGCTAGTTGGCTTGTAATAAGCAATAACCAACTTTTCAGATAAGTACAATAACAGATGCATAAACATCACGGCTATGTGTTGAGCACAATGACGTTGCGACAAAAATAGTCAGCCTTGACCTCTTTTATATAATCATCATCACGATAGATAGTGATGTCCAAGTCCTCAAGGTCACAACGGCCCCGAGATCTAATCACCCCGCTGCTTGCCCTGTTGATGCGTCATGGTGCCACAGTGTTGCGCCCTGATCAGAGACCCATACAATACATAACAATACAGTCGTCGTTCGCCTGGTGGCCGCGCGCGGTCGATCAAAGACCAATCGATGGAGAGACGATACGTCGCGTGATCGGCGCCTGCCGGCACTGTCCACCGGCCAGGCGATAAAACGACCGGCGACAATCCACAATTAATGAGGTGGTAACGAGTGGTCACGTTATATACTTGTTGGCGATTTGTGGCCTTCATTATCAGATAAGAATGGGCTGTTGCACTGAATTCAGCTGGTTCAGGCACTTTGTGAATGATGGTCTTATTTAGTCAGCTGTCACTTTGGCTTTGCCTAATCATTAACATCATCAGTTGAAGTGCCCCAATGATAGCACAGATTTCCGATCGTTTATTTTTAAACTTGTAAAATAGTAATACCGGAAGGTTACAGCGCCACAGTGGAACACACTGAAGTACTGGAACATTTAAATAAATATACAGGTGGGTGGTGTGACGTCCTAGGCATTCATTCCACCTTCTATAATATGGTACTTACCATGAGTAGGGCGACTTCTGGAGGAGGTTTTGTTGGCGGCAGTCGACTCCATGGTTCGCTCCTTGTTCCCTTTGGTCAGGAGCCGCATCACCTGCAGTCGGGAACATCACATTTTGTTACGGTACCTGTGCAGTAGCGTCATTACTACACCGGCAGTATCAGTCCTACCGGCGGCACGGACCGGCTGCCAGCCTTCCTGTATTATTTACACAAGACGTGAAATTTGAAATCATCTGATACCATTACCTGAAATGTTGGGTTAGGCAATGGACAAAATTTCAATCCGATGTTTGAGTTAATAACACAAGGACAGATATATGCCATATATGAGTCAACAATAAACATCGACCATTAGAACGAAATAGTTAGAATCTTCTACTCGGAATGCAAATGCACGGTACAGTACTCATACCTCTTTTGTACTTTGTGTCGTGACCTCGGAGAGGCCTGCCACGTCAATGGTGCCCCTCTTGGCGTCCTCCCTGAGGTCCAAAGTTCCAGTGCTGGGCTTCAGGAGGTCGCGGATGTTTTCATTATAAATCTCCAAATAACTCAGCGTCATCTGAAACAGTTCACCGATCATGCGCTTAGCAACAGAACCATTTCCTTTTTCGATACCGTGTTAGCCGTTCACATTTATTCACTTGTTCACACTTAGGAATTGACTTTTTCATTAGAGCGAAAAGTAGGTAATTTTGAACAGTGGCATTCATATCAACATATCAAAATCTTGGTGAAGAGCTCGTCTAACTTTAAGCTTTACATTTTATCATTTATTTTTACTAATGACATTGAAATCATCTGCACCCGAACGTGTCGACTGGACACCCACCTTGAAATCCTGCTCCTCCTTGTTTTCCTCCATGACCTTGAAGAGGTCATTGAGCGCTCGGACCATGATACCGGGCTGTTCAGCGGTTCCCACCATTGTGAACGTTTTACCAGCGCCTGGCGAGATAGGAAAACAGATCACTGTGATCATAAGCCTCTGTACACCGGTATACCTCTTACCTCGGTATTCAAAGGCCTTTATGCTACTGTATCCAGTGGGTGTGCACTGTGCAGGCTAGAAATAACGCAGCCATTTTTACGGCCTCCCGTGGTCACCCTCCTTCTTTGACTATCCACGATCTCCGCTCTGTGGTCTTTTGACCTTCACAAGCTCCACTGACTTTGCTCTGTGAACCCGTCGGATTATTGACCACCATGCACGGTAGCTACCCTGAACTCATGGCCTTTCCCCTAACTGATAGCTTCTCACCTGTAGGACCGTAGGCGAACACTGTGGCGTTGTACCCCTTCAGGACGTCCTGTACCAGGTCCCGAGTCGTGCGCTCGTACACCACTTTCTGTAATGATGGAAACTTAGTCATTACACTTCTCATAATTTTATTATTTCGCCCGCTTCTTAGTAAGTGAAAGAAAGGTGCCGCAATTTGCAACAAGGGTAAAAAGCGCTATTTAGAAATTAGAACCAGCATTCGTTTCGAAACGTCTGCGTGATGCCTGATGCCGTGATGCCTATTACGTAGTTCAATGCTGGATATTCCAATTGAATTCTCGCTAACAACGCTGCAGTTCAAGGCGAGCGATGCATAATGGAGGACGACTCTGTGAGTGTGGACCGTGGTAGTGTTGAATGTGGCTGGGTTTGTGTGGACGCCGGACGGCGCTCGGTGGTCCATGTGAACGGGTCAGTGGTCCATGTGGACGGGTCGGTGGTTTGTGTGGACGCGGACTGTAGTCTGTGTGGACAAGTCTGTGGTCGGTGTAGAGTGTGGACGGGTCGGTGCTGTGCGGACGGGTCTGTGGTATGTGGACGGGTCTGTGACCTGTGTGGCGGGTCTGTAGTCTGTGTGGACATTGTGGTCCGTGTGGACGGATCGGTTGCCCGTGTGGGCGGGTCTGTGGTCTGTGTGGAGTGTGGACGGGTCGGTGGTCTGTGTGGACGCGCCAGTGGACCGTGTCGTAGCTCGCTGCACGTTGCACGTCGATCGGTGCGAGCTGCAACCGTATATCGACCCAGCGGCCTCGGCGGCCCTCGCAGGCCACACAATGGACACAGCAGGCTACTGCATACATAATGGTCGACAAAACGGGATGGCTTGTACGTTGAAACTGGAACTCTGCCTTGGGAATTTGACTAAAAACAATCACAACTTTCAGTGAAAACGTCTCTCTCAGAACTGTAAGTAGCATGCGCGTATTTGCAGCACAGTGCTTGTATCATACAAACGTATGTCAATATAATGAAATGGAAATATGTAAAACATTTTTGAGCAGGAAAGAACCCAAACCCTACTAACTTGGCTAGAGTCCTCTCCGAAGGCGATGTCGTACACAAACTGTTTTTCCTGTCGCCGTTTTTGACGAAGGACATCGTTTTTGTCTCCATCGTTGTCCATCAACGTCACCATCTGAAAATCGGTTACCGCACATGAGCAAAACATATAGCGTAACAATTTCACTTCGTGCATTGCAGCTCAATAGACACGTTTTCATATGTGTAGTCATCAGTAGATTCGCGATTGCTGAGGAAAAGGTTTGATATCTGCAAGTCTTCAGAAGTTAACATTGTTGAAGGTGCAAAACTACAATCGCCTTTTTCAAACGAAATAAGAACGTCTCACCTTTTTCCCAAACAGGAAGTTATCAACTATATAGGTATGTAAGTACGTCGAACATACAACAAAGGCCTTACTGGGTCCATGCTCTTTGTCACTTTTGATTGGTGCTGAATGCTCCGACCCTTAGCCGTAAAGTAGATCGTAAATATATTTTACCTATCCATTATGAGAAAAGCTCGGTTTGAGATGAGGTCACGGGATGTTCCACCAACCTTGTCATCCAGAGCCTCGGCTACGCGGCCCCGTGCCTTCTCGTTGTTCATGAGAGGACGGATCCGCACCGCCACCTGCGGGCACGGCCACAGAGGTGGATGAAGAGTTCACCTGTTATTGTTTCATTTACAGACATTCGAAGAAACGTAACAGGAAAAAAGGTACGTTTCTTCAAAAGTACACAACACCAGCTCACCAAAGCAATTTAAATTTTAATGGTAAAGACTGTAGGTACCTAAACATTGGTGTATGATGCCAAAGTGAATGCCTCATAGTCACGCGAGTATGAAAGGTTCATGCCATTGATTGCAACACCTGCTGTAGTAAGAAACGGTGACTCACAGGTGGTCTGAGCAGCATGGTGGTCTGATTTATGGTCCTGTAGGTATGTATTTGTGGAACAAAGTCGTAACACGTTGCGATTCCTTGCATACAGTTACTTGGCCTTATGAAGCGCCAAATAGGCACTATAAAATAGAATAGTTATACAAGCTTAATAGAATCTGACCCTTGAGGTTGAAAGTGCCTTTCAAAATTTTGCATTTCAAGCAGATTTATCATCCTTATTCTTTTATGAATGAGGCGAAATTAAATTCCGTTACCTTATAGTACATATCACCATACCAAACAATCACTTGCATGACCGCTTTGAATCAATAATCAATTTTTTCCTTGCCGAAGACGGTGTGTAATAATTACTGTTGACCCCATAACGAGGATTTACAATCGGTCTACAGCTCAACCGGTGACATCTAAGGTCAAGTGATTTCAGGGGTATCTTATTTACGGTAGGTAGGGGAGACTGGGGCAAAGCGGTCACCCGGGGCAAAGTGGTCACCCCGTACTTAAACCCTTTACAGCTGGTGTCAACTACAGCTATTGGTTACCATTTGCCAATTACAGTTCTCTTCGCGGTCGTTCGAATGAGCAACACCTGGCTTTCCGGCACGAGATTGCAATTCCGGAACGTTTTGCCAATCCTGGGATTCCGAAAGTTGTTATTTCGGGATCCGGGGATCCCGGTCTTGTCAAAAACGCTGGTAAGAATAATTTCCTACTGACAGATTTTGCGTCTAAGTAGAAGACTAACATGAACAAAGAGACAACCAAAGCCATCCTTAAACCATGTCCTTTGCATTTTAAAACGATTAAATTTGTTAAGAAAACGTTTACAGTTGGCTATAAAATTTAAAGTTAAAGTTAAAGTATAAAGTTTATAGCATTTATTCCCAATTGGCCTTTACAGAACTGCATGTGTTGATCGCTTACTGTCTCGTTATTGAGGCGGGTTCTGACACCCGCTCTGGCTCTATCGCTAGCTGGCACGACCGTTTTAAGCCATTGCTGTTGGCTTGTCATATTGTAAAACTAAAACCTACGACCAGTGTAGGTACGCCAAGTCTGGAGGCTCCTGTTTAACAATATTTTGAAGACGTCGCTTCGTCACTTCACCTCCCTCCGGTTCCGCTTTTATCAATAATTTTTCTTAGACTTTACTACAAAGTCGCTTTGAGGGGCAGCCAAGTCACTGACTTGGAGAGCTCCACTTTGCTCGTCTCCAACGTCTGAATCAGTAAGCTCTGTCGGCACTTGGCATTTGCGTGACATCTGTAGCATCTTTCTGTGACACGAGCCAACGACTGTCTTGCTAACTAACCTCTTCTGTTCCGGCCACGGACAAGTCAGGATTGCTGGACGATCCGTGGCCCTGATGAAGATGCTGCAGTGCTTATGCCGCATTCGTTCGGTGTTCGAGGACCCTTTACCGTACGCATTTAAGCGGCTTAACCCTCGCCCATGTAGGGGGGGTTGGTGCAACCCCCCCCCTGAGGTTTTTCGGAAATAGTGCAAAAACGGCGGCGCGCAGCGCCGCCAAATTTTGGGTACCTTATGGGGCAAACCTTGCGCATCTTTTGATAAAAAAAAATTGACCGGGTCATGTCAGGTCACGGAGTTATGACGTCACAAAGGGAACAGCCTCCGGCCGGATTTTCACAAACTGAGTGCCAACGCCCGAGGTTTCCTGCCGGTGGTACGGACATCGGTTGATGGATCGTGATGAAACTTCCCATGCATGTTGGGGCAAGTATTGGCTATCATATGGTATAAGAAACTTGACCGGGTCAGGTCAGGTCACGGAGCTATGACGTCACAAGAGGAACAGCGTCCGGTACTATTTTTGAAAAGCGCCCGAACCACTATTTTGCTAATTCTTGTCACCTCAATGGGAATATGCAGCAATATTAGCTTCTATAGGGAGCAAATGGACATCCCAAATCCAAAAATACAATCAGATTTCAAAAATTTAAATTTTGATTTTTTGAATTTTTGCCGCCGACTGTGACCTTGCCGACTTCCGGCGCTCCCAACGCGCCATTTTTAGAGCTAGGGAAACGAAATACATACCAAACGATAGAAAATTGATCAAGGAACACGATAGTGAAAGTTTCAAGTCGATATCTCCCACCGTTTTGCCGCAATCGCCGCGGAAAATTTGAAAAAGTCTATTTTTCCGAAAATTTGACCTTTGACCGGTCAAAAGTAGGTCAAATGTTGACCTAGGACCAAAAAATATACCACCAATCGCGAGATCTCGGCGAGAGCAATCCGTTGGTCTTTTCCGCTAAGCTCTACGACGCTCCGTTTTCAAACGCCAAGGGGGGTCGCACCAACCCCCCCCCCCCTGCATGGGCGAAGGTGGCAGATCGCCGTTTACGGGCGAGGGTTAACCGCTGTGGGTGATCCCCGGGAGCTACCAACACTGTCGATTGTGGTCGGCCGATACGGGGTGCCAGCTAAATAGTTTCTTTGCTTTATATCACGCAGTATTGTACACAGCTTAAACGTCACTCGTGCAGCGACTGCATTCTCTTTTTGGGTTAAAAACTGATTTATTCGGGATCCCGGGATTGGCGAAATTCGGGATCGAGATCGGGAGTTAATCCCGTCGGGATACCGGGATCCCGATCCCGGATTTGTAATCTTCATTTCCGGTCCGTCGCCATTTTTCTGAAGTACACGGAGAAGTCTTTTTCGCCAGGTTACTTTCTATTTTTACGATTATTTATTTCGACCACCTTTTGGTTATATGAGTTGTTGAAAATGCAATGCACTGTTTTCCCATGAATGTCCTTGCATTGTTTATTTACGGATGAGAAGGTGAAAAAATAAACATCCATCCTCGTTTAAGCCTTGTTATCATCAACAGCTGAAACAGCTCTATGTAGTCGTACATGAGGCAACTATCCTGTTTCTCATATCAGGACAAAGAGATCGCCGGTGTCCACTTTGCCCCGGGGGTTGGGGCAAAGTGGCCAAAATACATGGGTGTAAAGTTTTGCAAATATCTCCCATATGTGAACGCCTTTAGAAATGAGATGAAGGTGAAATGAAAGGCAATAAAATAGGGATCATGACATAGATAGAAATGAAATTTTTCCAAGTTTGAAAATGAAGCGTCGGCATAGAAATAAAGATTAGGGTGACCGGTTTGCCCCGGTCTCTCCTATCGATACCGAACACTCCCAATTATTTCTAATAGACTTCACCCATAATTCAAAACAAGGCTCTGAGTTCTGACTGAATGGATCGCACTCAGCAACTGCTTTGGACATACGCATAAGATGAGCTGCCAATGAAAAAAAAAATATGTGGTTGGCATGAGTTATTACACCGTCTTTCCTAAATGTCCTCCGCTTCCCCATATAGCCGGACACCTACCGTGAGCTGGGAGCTGGTTGAGTCGCCCCCCTTGCCCCCGGCCGGGTCACGGCGCGCCTGAGCCACCATGGCTGACACGGTCGTGGAGCGTCTCAGGTCATCAGTTCGGTCCGACGGCACTCCGCCACCCTCACCGCCGGCGGCTTGGACAACACTGGCCCTACGCCGCGCCCGACACCGCCGCCGCCGCCGCCGCCGCCGACGACGAGGACGACACCGACGACCCTGTGATGATCGCACGGCACCGTGGCAACTGGCAAACACAGAGCGTTCGCGCCGCCACGCCGCACAATGCCCGCCTGGAACGGACATCACTTATTCAGCGAGCAAGGTCGCCGGCCAGCGCCGAGCGCCGGACAATCCGTATTTGTATGTCGGTGGCTGCTATAGGAAGTGCCGAATCATATCCAATGTATGAGGACTGTAAATTCTTAAAATAATTTTTAGTTTCATTACACCTACATCTACGTCATTTTATCACCGTGTGTTCCTCCAGCGGTAATGCAGATGAGAGATGGACATGAGAGTCAATTTAACAGTCATTTGCACCATCGATAAAAAATGTAGACGGTGTCGACTTCGAGCCAGCGTGATACTCAAGTCTTGACCGGCTAGATTGTCCCGCTGTATTACAGCACTGTATGCAGGGCAGCGCAGCAAGATAGACACCTGACTGGCTAGACTGCGCCGCAATACAGCCTTGTACGGCGGCGCAGCAGCGCGGCAGTTGGTTGGACAGATAGACACCTGACTGGGTAGACTGCGCCGCAATACAGCATTGTACGGCGGCGCAGCAGCCCGTCATTTGGTTCAACTGTTGACTGGCCAAACCGTGTGCCAAGAGGAGTGAGGACTGAACGAATCTAACATTTCGAGCTTTTAAAATTTCGATTTCGAGACTTTGAAGGACCCTTGCCGCTACGAGAAGCAGAGTTCCAGAGAAGGCAGAGCTCCTTCGCCTCTGTGTTGTGATTGCACCGCCGTCACGGTACTTGTCAATGCTATACGTGCTGTCATGATGCTTTCCGTTCACTCATTGGACTTCGATCGATGACTTAACCTTCGCCCCAGTGGGGGGGGGCATATGTTACCACCCTGTCGCGTTTTTTTGCGTGTAAATAAAAAACCGCGGCGCGTAGCGCCGCGCCGCTTGGGGTAGCCTTTGGTACATCAATTTTGGACAATGTGTAAAATTTTTGACCCCAGGTCATGTCAGGTCGGGTCACCAGGTCAAGTTAACTGACCAAACCTAAAAAAAGTTTGCAATCATGTCCAGCCTGCAGTGTTTGTCAGAATGGTTTTAAACTTGGTGGTTTGTATGCTGTTATGGGCGCCTACAATTTGTATATCTCGGATTTTTTATATCCGTGACCTAAGGTCAGGTCAGTGGCGTGACCTTTCCATTACAAGTCAATGGAGAAAAATGAAAATGCCTCTAGATCAGTGTGTACGCATCGGAACAGTCCAAATATTTCAGAATCACAATGATTTAGTCCACTCTTGATGAACAAGGTGTCATTTTTGCTGATAGCCTCTAGACAGGTCATCCGAGGTCACTTGAGGCTACAAACAGTTTTTTTTTGCCAATAACTCGCGATTGGAAAGAGATAGAACGCTGGGGATGGTCTCATTGTGTTTGTCTTGTTGAGACGCATCGACTGATATGCAACATGACCTTTTCCGGTAAGGTCATGACCTTGACCTGAGGTCAAATTTTCAAGTTGACCTTTCAAGGTCAAATTATAGTTCATTCGACGCGTCTCGGCGAGGGGAACACGATTCTGGCAATAGAAATGTCGTGGCTTTTTGTAGTCGAAAGTTATTGTCGAAAAACACTTTTAGTAAAAACAGCTATTTTTGGAGTTTTTGCCCTCTGGAGGCTAAACCGTTGACCTGAGGTCAATATTGATAAGGACCTTTTCAAAAGAAGAGTTCAAAATCTATCGATTGCTTTTCCATGCGTTTTTCTAGCTACCATAGTTCCTGAGATAGCGGCATGTTTTCTGAAAAATATAATGACAATTGGCAAATTTTGACCTTTGATGACCTCTGGTGACCCCAATATTGCTCTAAGGTGAAAAATGATCGAAATACTTTTAAACGTACGCATTGAGAGCTATCGACTGCTTTTACCGCGTCTTTCTAGCCCTCTTAGTTTTTGAGTTAGAGGTGGGTGGTAACATATGCCCCCCCCCCCCCCCACCCCACTAGGGCGAAGTTGGCTGAGACCGCCACTGGGGCGCGGGTTAAAGTGGTTTCCTACGTGTATTAGGTGAAAAGTAACTCATGAAAATCGAGCATCGTTTGCAGTGAAACTTAGCGTCGGACTCCCTGTCCACCCCACGGTAGGCATTCTTTATAGTATCTATGTAGATGTATTTTTTACACCCTTCAAGGAAAGTTTTGCGATGCGTTTGGTTCGTGTTTATCCAGACAATAACACACGGATATAGAGTAACTAAAAAGTGTATTCGGTGTAAAACATCCATTCATCTATAACACGCAACAATAGCATCCACACTTCTAAGCAGCCACTACGGCCCCGGCGCAAACGCCTGGGGAGTGCACAAACTACAGAGATTACTCGCATGTGAACGGCTGGCAGACACGTATTCCTTGCTGAAGGTAGGAATCATGTGTCAGTGCCGTCCTATTCACATCGTATTGCCTTCTGCTAAGACACATTGAGCAGTATCTGCGTTAGACAGTCCCACTATCGTTCAGTCCGTAATGGCGAAGACTGGGGCAGTGAGCACAGCCTTTCCACTGCAATGCTAGGGGCAAGAGACGGGCTCATATTTCTGCTAGAATGTATCTAGATTTGAACACAGATAGCCTCTACGGAAAGATGCTGCATCAGTGACCAGCATGTGCAACGAACAAGACCATGAAGCGTTCAGGGGCAAACTGATCTCGAACTTTATCATTTCACATGAATTAACGTTAACAAAAGTTGAGTCCATCTCGGGCAGAAGTATTGAGCAAACATAAGGTTCTCATCGAATACATCAATCGTGTTCACATGGCACCTGAAACGGCAGAACACAAGCTCCACACATAGCCTCAATGGCACAATCAAATCCTGCACTACATATGATGAGCGGCTCGTTTCTGAAATGTGCAACGAACCAGGCGCAAAACAAACCAAACAGCGCAAACGCAAACTGATATGACACAAGCTCATGGGTGACGTCTCGCAATGGGTTTACGCACGTACGCACGTAACAAGACGTAGCATTCATGAAGTGAATGTGCAATTACACTTTTCAACGCAGCGCGGCAGCATGCCCATTGCCAGCTATCACTCGGGGACCACTAACAATGGGAGCCAAATCGCGACGAGCGACAAAATTATCTCGTAACCTTTTCCACTCTCGATTGGTTCTAAGCGCCGATCCTTTCAGAAGCTAAGCTGCGAGTGAATCAAAGGGTTACCCCTCTCGTTGATTTGCTTCCAAGCTTCACGACCAGCTCGCTGAGTTAGCGATACAATATTGCACGGACAAAGAGAAGCTCATGTGACCGCTATCTGGGGTCTCTGTCCCTACAACACCCCTGAAATCTGCGGTCGGAGACTAGGCAATAGTGCACAGTAGGGCAGTGCACACGGGTCAAATGGCCACGGCATACCACGCCTGCAAACAGGGTCAAATTACTAAACCAAACCAGCAGGCAGAGGCCTGAGAGTTGGCCGTACTCCCAACAAATGATGACGCCATCGGAGGCAACCCACGTTACCTAAACGCCGCTCCAACCATTGGCCAATTATCTGAGCTCCCATTCCTGAAAGTCGAAAGGCAGAGGTGTGCTCCACAAAACTGTACTAGCCCGTGTAGCTGAGACCGTATACGGCCGAGTGATCTGCCTCCTCCCTCATCACACCAGGATCAGGCTAGATCACTCGATTCGCCATCCGTCCCGGTTACTCTGGCCTGACGAGGACAAACCAACTCCACATCTCTCACACCTGCCAAGTGCCATGTCGTCTAATGAGACTTTCCACCTTGGAGACCACTTCCTTGGAGACCACTCGCAAGACCACTTTCCACTTTCTGACCACTTTCTGGCGAGCTTCTACAGTTACCACGCAGACAATTCCGGTCACACGATCTCATTACCGGCGAGTTGCGGTACCCACTCCACCGGCGGTCGCCTCCGTTACAAGATCTCCTTGCTGGCGAGCTGTTCCAGCCAGCCGCCGGCGTGGCGGACCACGCGTAGCATAAACGCGTGCGTGAGCAGCACCCCGGTACCCGCTACCAGAAACGAGGCGCCCTCGAACAGCACTTTAGGCGCGAATATCTTCCACACCATCAGGTGACGGCGCAGTATGGCCGCCGCCAGGCAGCAGAGGATCAGCTGAAAAGAAAGAGAAAGGACATCAGCATCGTGTCATAACGGATTAGTTCCATCGACGGCCAGCAACGATACCTTGAAAGTCACCCAAAGATGCCAGTGACTGAAAGTATCCCGAGGATGTCAGTGACCTATGACAGCCGAGCGGTCATACCAACTGGGGACAGCGACCACGGTAGCTGGTCCGGGAGGCGACCGGACTGACCCAACAGGCGGCGAGGGTCCGCCCATGACACCACAGCGGCATCGGCCGGCCAGCGGTCCATCAGGGATTAGCGACGGATGGTGATGGGCGGCCGGCACGCCACCGGTCCGGCCTCATTAACCGGGAAGGGGGGGGGGGCTGACAGGGACTCACTAAGCTGACGGGGACGCACCGCCACATTTGGGACTGATAGGGAGCTAGGGATGCAGTGTTACTCGGGGCTGACGGGGCCATACTGTCACACTGGGAACTGGGAGGGAGAAGCGACGCTCAGTCTGCCATACTGAGATATTATAGGGACGGATTGTCACACTGCGCTAGGGAATCAGTCTTCGGTGGGGGTCCAATTAGTCATCAGAGGCCAGAGTGCGGAGCAGGAGAAGAATCTGGTGCAGTGATGGTTTAGGCTAATAGGTATTGGATTGGATATAATAAAATAAGAAAAGGTCTGCACATGTCGCCATGATAATTAATGAACAAAAAGGGCTTCAACGAAACAGCTAATACATATTTTACAATTAATACAAGCTAGCAGAATAACGGCACATGTCATGTGGCTGTCAGCTAATTTCTTCGTGCAGCACAATTCCGTGCAACAGCGACAGTATACGCAGTAACGGATGGCATTGCACAGTATGTTGGGTCATGCATAAATGCATGGTGAATTTCTAGGGTCGAAATGATGCATGGAATCAACATATTTAGCGGCCGCTTTAATGAGACCCGGCCGATGTTGAAGCCAGCAGTGCCTACAAATGGCTATTGTTACTGTGTGGGCGCGTGGCTCGTAGTGTCACACAAGTGCCTGCTGTCATCAGGTCTGATATATGCTCATCCGCCCACCAGAGGCATATGAATCCGCCTTCCGTGAGGACCAACACCACACAGCCGGGGCCATAAACTGGGCCATCCGCTGCCAACAGACTGGCAATCAATGGCCTCGATCCAAGCCTGACACGCTACCGCCACGAACACAAACCAGCCACTTAGAAGTCCAGCGCGGACCGCAACTTGGGACAAACTTTGAAAATAAACACGGCTTCATAACTGGGTAGCACAGGGGCCAATTAACGACTTTATAGTGAGGCTATGTTCGGAACAAAGTTCTTGCCATTAAAAAGAAACCGAACTGAATTATAAAAGAATTGGAAATGTTTCACGGTATCATAATTACTTGAATAAGAAGTGGATGTCTTTTTTGTGTGATAATGGGCCTGTGTCGATATCACAACCAAGGCAGAGGAAATGATTCGCAATTTTAGTCCTTCCAACAACTGGAAAGACCATAAAACCACACCTCGTATGGCACAGTAATGCTTTCCCTAAGTCGCTTCAGAGAAAGAGAAAGCATGTGGGACTACATAATAAGTCTCCTGCACCAAAAGAACACAAGGAAGGGTGACAAAACCCAATGAACGAGAAAGCGCAAACAAAAACCTCATCTCCAGCGTTATCGCCCAATCACCGACCGTCCCCGGAGAAAGGAGGCGATGTCATAAAAGGAGTCACATCACGCAACCCTCGTGACCCAGCAGGTACGGGTCAGTGTCGAATACCTATGTCAACTTGGAATGGGGCGTGAGTGTGATGAAAACCAACTGAAAATAATAAATCAAACGTGAAACATCATCAATTTCTCGGAAACAATATTTTGCCTTCAATCATTCCATGTTCTGCTAATGACAAGTAACATGTCTGTCTTAATTTTTAATTTCCCACAACCATCCAGGTTTTCAGGTTGAGCTACCGGAACCACGAAATGCAAGCTAAAATGGAGTTCCAAGACAAGACAATCTTACAACCCGGATCAGACCCAGGTCTGCGCCGGCCGCCGCCGGGAGCCTCCACCTACCTTCACCGCCTTGGCCACCATGTAGAGCATATTGAGCGAGAGCAGTCGCTGCATGGTGGTGTCCGGATCGAGCAGCAGGGCGAGCTCGCCGCGCGAGCCGGTCGCCCGCTCCGTCAACACCTGGCGGCACGGGACAGGCGTGACTCACCACCGTCACGCAGCACGGGACAGCCGGCGGCCCACAAACAGCTACGCACACGACGCTGCGTGCCGGCGGGTCTCCGCAGAGGGCCCTTCACAGTTTCACACACGACAGTCAACAGCCAGAAACGGGTGTTTGCTTCTAATTAGGTCAAAAAAGCAAATCTTGGGTGGCATAGCCTTGTAACACAACGCAGGAAAAATAGTTCTCGGACGTTCTCGCACATACACGTTCTAGCACGCGATATGACGAGAAACTCGCACGTCTTAGGTTTATAATTTTCTTCATTCCAGCACCCGAAATCTTACCAGCCACCTAACCACCCTCCGCCCAGCACAATCTCAGCAGTCATCCAAAAATCATTATCCCCAGCCGGCCCTCACCCGGCACCTACCTTGAACAGGTGCGGCGCACAGAGCACCAGCGGCAGGGTAACAGCGGCCACCAGTTCTCCAGCGAACGTGGAGAGGAGCACACACAGACCGGGCAGCAGGGTGCCCTCCGGCGCCATCTGCAGTCCTGTCACGGCGGCGTCCCACTGAATGGACGGAAACGTCGCCTGGTGGCCGGTGGCGAAGAACTGGAACGACGCGAGCTCAGCCCACAAGACCGCTGCCGACCAGTCGCCGCCGGCTGAAAACGGGAACGGGAGGGAGGGTGAGCGTGACGGGACTCAACATTACGGGGAGGTAACATGACGAATGATGTGATGTAAAGAAAGTGTAGCTGAAGCAAAGACAAAAAACTGAGCACATGAGAAGTATTGACTGGTCGAGCTGATAGGGCGTGTCCATTGCCCAACAAATACAAACAAGATATACATATGATGAAGTACACAATACACATCCTTGTGATGTGTGTTTACCCAGGAATGATGAAAAATAAGTCGAACGAAGGCACAATGAGCCATATCGTGACAAGAATCCATTACAGTTGATGGTTTAATACATTAACCATTAAGATGATATCCACAAGGAATTAACGATCGCGAAATAGCTTTTCCACAACAATGCGCCATTAATAGCGCTTACATCTTTTCATCAGTGATGCATGGTGGAAAACATGCAACACAATTCACTGCCAGCAGCGGGCAGCGAATAGCGATCAAACATTCGAAAAGGTCACGTTCCATGGAGCGTGAGCGATCATACAGTCGAGCAAACCTTCAGAATGTAAGGTGATAACCAGGGCTGCGGAGTCGATGGATTTTCGGCGACTCCGACCCCGACTCCGACTCCGGCTTTCAAAAACCAGCTCCGACTCCGACTCCGACTCCGGGCAGAATTGTCGACTCCGACCGACTCCAACTCCCGACTCCGACTCCGCAGACCTAGCAGGGCTGCGGAGTCGACAGATTTTCGGTGACTCCGACTCCGACTCCGGCTCGGGTTTCTAAAATCGACTCCGACTCCGATTCCGACTCCGGTCACAACTGTCGACTCCGACCGACTCCGACTCCGACTCCGACTCCGACTCCGCAGCCCTGGTGATAACGATTGGTATTTTAGGGCACCCGAACTTCAAAGGTCGTTACTGAATGACGCCCAAGAAATAGGTACCAGGCGATTATTTCCAAGACAACAGCTGCTGCTGATGGCAGCTGCCGTTAGGAGATGTTCGGTAATATCCTCGTCAATCACCACGTTTCCATGACACGTCTAAATTGATTTAGCGAAATTTCACGTGCGTTTTTCTCGGAAACTATTTACCTTATCCAAAAAATAAACCTAGATATTATTTTAGCTAGCACCTAATCCTATATTTACGTTTTTTAATTATGCCTAAATGCTATGATAGAGAAAATCCATTTTTCAAAATCGGCTTAGCTTGTGCCATGGTAACGTAGCTAATATCTCACCTGTGACTCCATCAGCGCCGACCAGCACAGCTGCCAGCGCGGTGAGCGCCAGCCCCAGCGCGGCGGCCGGCGTGCGCCCGTCGCCCAGCAGCAGCACCAGCGGCAGCCAGCCGGCCAGCAGGGCCGTCAGCAGCGCCGCGCTGACCGCCGAGCCCAGCCCGAACACGCGCAGCTCGCCGGGAGCGCCGCTCAGCTGGTGCCGCAGCCGGTGGAACACGCGCGTCACCAGCCGCTGTCCGGCCAGCTCGGGCCGCACGTACACCAGCAGCGGCCGCGCCACCAGCACAGTCAGCGCCAGGCCGGCGGCGCCCAGCGCCAGCAGCACCGGCAGCCGGCGCTGGGCGGGCGCCAGCAGCGCCACAGCCGCCGGCTCGATGGCCTGCAGCGCCCAGCAGCCGAGCAGGCCGGCGGCCGACAGCCAGCCGCACCAGCGCGCCACCAGCTCCGTCACAGAGAAACCGTTCAGGTTGCCGCAGTGGCGCAGGAACGCCCGGTGCGCCAGCAGCACGAGCAGCAGGCTGGCGGCCGCCATCGACAGGCGTCCGTTCCGGTAGCTGTTGTCCTGGAGACTGGCCAGCGGCCGGTGCACCAGGCCCGGCTCGCACCACCACTGCTCCTCGCGACAGGCGAACCCGAGCCAGCCGAGCCGCACCAGCAGACCACTGCTGAACGCCGCCACCAGCTGCGGCAGTGAGCGCGCCACGCGCACACCGCCGGCCACCGGCAGCAGGTGCGCCAACAGAGCCGTCACCGTCACAAAGGCCGTCACGCGGTCCTCGCTGACGGTGAAGCTGTTGGAGAAGAAACTGGCCCCGTGTACCAACAGCAGCAGGGATGCGACCACGCCGCGCGGGCCTGGCCGTGGCCACCCGCGCCGTCCGACCAGCGCCACCACCGCACTGCGCAGACGCAGCGCGCACACGCCGACCGTGGCCGTGACGGCGGCGGCGGCCAGCAGCAGCGCCAGCACCGGCGCCGCCGCCTCCAGCTGCCAGCCGACGGCCAGCACCGGCGCCGCCAGCAGCGGCGTGACCAGCAGCACGCCGCGCTGGGCGCTCAGCACTGTCTCGGCCGGCAGCGCGGGCGCCAGCAGCGCCAGAGCAGCAGCCAGCAGCGCCGCCAGCGCCAACAGCACCACGCCAGCCGCCATCAGCCCAGTGTCGAATGTAGCCCATACCTGGGCGCAGCGGCGCCGCGCCTCGGCCAGGAACTGCTCGGCGACCGGCGGCGGCGCGGCGGCATCCGGAGCCGCCGGCGGCTGCGGCCACTCCAGGCGGCGCAGGTAGGCGTCCACTTGACGGACGTTGGCCGCCAGCGCCGGCGCGCGCAGTGCTGCCGGCAGCAGCTCCGCGCGCACCGTGCCCAGGTTGGAGAAGGGAATTGGCAGGCCGAGCAGCGCCGACAGTGTGGGCACCAGGTCCACCTGCGGGATGGCGTCGGGCCGGGCGGCGGCGGCAGCCGGCAGCGGGCGGCCAGAGACCACCAGGAGACCGGCGTCCACCTCCGCGGCACTATCACCACCGTGGTCTCCGGTACGCGTCATGCCGTGGTCGCCGAGCACGAACAGGATGGTGTCGTTGTCCAGCTGGTGGGTGATGTTCCGTACCAACAGGTCCACCTCAGCCAGCTTCCTGGCCATCTGCGGGTGGTCCGGTCCGAACGTATGACCGCAGTGGTCCACGCCCAGCATGTGACCGATCAGCAGCGTCCAGTCGCGACGCGGCAGCTCGCGCGCCAGCTCACGCTCCACGCCACGGTCCACTGTATCCAGATCACTTATGTCGAATGAGGGAAACGGCGCCGCGCGCGCGAACGCGCTCGGAAACAGTTGCATCCAGGTATCGTCGCCGGCGAACACGGCCCGTCCGCCGGCGGCGCCCGCCTGCCACAGCCACGTGTCTTCGGTGATCTCGTAGCTGGCGAAGTTGTCGCCGACGTCGACGAAAGTGGGCAGGGAGCCGGTGGTGAGCCCCTTCAGCCGCTGCATGGTGGTGGTCGGCGCATCCGCCACAAACCGATAGCGCGCCGTGTGGTTGGGCCGCTCTGTCAGCAGCGCGTGCACGTGCGGCATCTTGTTCTGGTGCGGAGCCGCGGCGGCCGCCGGCAGCGACTCGTTGTACACGAGGAAGTCGTGCCGCAGGGCGTCAACGATCAGCAGCACCGAGCGCCGGTAGGTGGCCGGCACGGCGCATGGGTCGGCGCCGTCACTGCCGGCCGACTCGCAGCGGCGCGCCCGGTCGGAGAAGGCATTCCGCCGCAGCAGGAAGCCGCTCAGGAACACGTACAGGCCAAGTGACAGCACCAGCACCGTGTACAGCAGGGCCGGCAGCGAGGCAGACGAAGGCCGCATCGCCGGGCCGCCCCCGCTACCGCCGGCTGGCTGGCACAGTCACCGAGTCAACTGTAAATCAGAGTAAGGATCAGCACTGGCTGACCATTCTTGCCCGACATGGTCTCGTGAGAGGAATCACAATGCACAAGTCAAAGATAATCAAAGTCTAAGGTCAGTGTCATGAGTTTCCATGGAAGTCTAAAATGCCTGTGGTTTAACGGCAGGTACTGAAGTCTGAAAGCATATTAGTTATCACTGACTTTAAATGCAAGCTATTCAGGAAAAATGAATGTTCCCTTTAAACCACTTCCCCTTATAGGTACCTTAGTTATAAGTGTGAGAAGTAAGGGATTCTTTAACCCCAGGAATGTTTTTTATAATGTGGATAAGGAAATCAACTTCAAACATCAGGGATATGGATATAGGAAGGTATTTTTCTGGTGATTGCTGGTGTGAGTTAAGGCCAAGGTAAGGCATGATGTAAACTAGGCCAATTTTACAAATAAAGCTTATTACAACCAGACATGCGCATGGATCTGAGAAAATGGCTCTGGGATTTGATCCCATGGTCCACGGATCCTGATCTCAGATCCGAGGGGATCATAGATCCAGCTCTTTGATTTGTCAAGAGATCCTTATTCCTTGGGGTTCATAGATCTAAGTCTAATTTTTTTGCTTAGAATCTATTGAGACAGATCCTCACTTGTTTTTTACCAACACAGAAATCCCAAAAAAAATCACGTTGCAGCTCACAAAATCCTGTTTAGTGATTGTATGTGATTGCACGTCAAAATCCATAGTTTTGACTTTTATTGGCTTAGAAACACTTGTAAACCTGGTTCCAAATGTTTTGCGTGGTGGACTGGTGGGATCCACTCAGATCAAAGATCCATTCCAAGTTCTTGGTTTACCGTCAGATCCCAATCCTATGAGATAGATCCATAGATCTAAGATACATTTTCACGCCGGATCCGGTGTCCTAGCCCGCAGTTTGCTCCGAGATCCAGTCAGATCCATGCACTCGGATCCATGCGGTATGCACCAGGCTGTCTGATAACAACTCCTTAAAAGTTCTCTACATACCGTGATACTAACAATATGACGGGACTGAATAAAAAACCATACCAACGACCACCAACGACAGCAAATTTCAATCAAATTTTTTGTCCGCCCCTTTCAAAGCCAGTTTGCATTTTTGTGGCTCAAGAAACCCATATATCAACACACCCAGTTGAACCCAAAGATTTTAAATGACGTATCAAGTATGCCTCATTTTGGATCATAATTGGGTAATTTTCGATCTTCTTCGTTTCCATTTGTGATATTTCTTATTTTCTATGACGTCATCAAGTCTTCAATTTTACCAAACTGTCCTAGTTCATTAGTGGCGCAGATGAGACAAAAGTTTTCAACACATTTGACGAAATATCAAATATACTTTGAAAATGCATAAGCATTGGTATTCAACTTATCTTTTATTGAAATAAAATTGGTATTTTGATAGATACTTTGGTCATTCGCCTTGGGAGTCATTTTCATAAAGGTAACTATTTAGTTACTTATTAAATCATTTCATTGTTGACTCAAAAGTGAAAATGATCGCTTCTTATTCCATGGGTTTGGCAAATTGGCATAGAACTTAGAAGTGTCAAAATATAGATTGTAGGTAGGAAGATCAGTTTTTTTATGAAATTTGGTGAAGAAAAATGACATCAATAACAAATTTGGATCCGGTTCTGTGACCTGTCTGTCTCGTAGATTGGTCGGTAGTCATAAAGCAGGCGTCACACTTCCGTGTTAAAGGAAATAGTTCACTTTTTAACATGGGTTTTGAACTGGAATAGCAGTTCCGTAGCCTGGGCTGAGACGAGCATAAATCAGGAGCTTTTACAGCCCAACGATCACCCTAGGCAAAGATATTCTATTTCTCGTCCCGAAAAAGGTGTCTTGCGTTGAGGATGTGTGCCTTGCATATATTCCAATCCAGTATGAAAAGAGCATGGGTACCGAAAATTCTTCAGAAACTAGAGAAATTATCTACGAGAACTCTAGAGAAATTCTCGTACTGATCAATAAGGACATTCAGCAGCAGCAGATCGCCCAAATGCCGGTGGCCGCGATAATTTCTCTAGTTTCTGAAGAATTTTCGGAACCCATGCTCTTTTCATACTGGATCGCCTGTGCCTTACAGAAACTGAAAAGTTCTTCTTATATCAAAATATAGAAAATAATCTTTTGTTATAAATAGGTTTTATTTTCTTTGCTGATCATTTTGAACATAAAAAATCATAAATCCATTGCAAAAAAAATAATTTCGTGAAAGTGAACTATTTCCTTTAACGGCCGGAGGTCCGGTGACGGGCTGTGGCCTTGAGACGGCCGCCGGTTTATTACGTCACAAACGTACTATCGATGCAGAGTTTTCTATCGATGTGAGAGCTTTGATTTACGGAGCGGGGAGATGAAAATGACCAGCGCACAGCGGACGCAGGGAGAGGAAAGGATAAAAAAAAACTTGGTCACAGCAGCGGACTCGCTTCGAATCCGAAGGTCACCGGTTCGAATCCCACCATGCCGTTCGATCAGCGGCTGACAGTCGCGAACTTTTTTGGATGTATGCGTGTTTGTTTTTTTTTTTTTGGTGTAGAGGGCTGGGATCGGCAGTGTTGAGGGTGCTAGAGCTCACTGACTCGACCCCAATGCAGAGATCCTGGGTTCGAATCCCACCACGGCGTTACCTAAGCGGCCACTTTATCCTAGGCACTTTTTTAGTTTTATAGGATTGGGATCGGCAGTGCTGAGGGTGCTAGAGCTTACTGACTCGACTCCAATGCAGAGGTCCCGGGTTCGAATCCCACCATGGCGTTGCCTCAGCGGCCACTTTATCGTACTAGAAAGAGAACGCTAAAGTCAGCTGCTGAGCCAACGCCATGGCGGGATTCGAACCCAGGACCTCTGCATTGAAGTCGAGTCAGTGAGCTCTAGCACCCTCAGCACTGCCGATCCCAATCCTATAAAACTAAAGAAGTACGATAAAGTGGCCGCTTCGGTAACGCCGTGGTGGGACTCGAACCCAGGACCTCTGCATTGGAGTCGAGTCAGTGAGCTCTAGCACCCTCCTCAGCACTGCCGATCCCAGCCCTCTAAAACTTAAAAAGTACGATAAAGTGGCCGCTGTGGCAACGCCATGGTGGGATTCGAACCCGGGACCTCTGCATTGGAGTCGAGTCAGTAAGCTCTAGCACCCTCAGCACTGCCGATCCCAATCCTATAAAACTAAAAAAGTACCTACGATAAAGTGGCCGCTTAGGTAACGCCGTGGTGGGATTCGAACCCAGGATCTCTGCATTGGGGTCAAGTCAGTTAGCTCTAGCACCCTCAACACTGGCACTGCCGATCCCAGCCCTCTACACACAAAAAACACGCACACACCCAAAAAAGTTCGCGACTGTCGGCCGCTGATCGAACGGCATGGTGGGAACTGGGATTCGAACCGGTGACCTTCGGATTCGAAGCGAGTCCGCAAATCAAAGCTCTCACATCGATAGAAAACTCTGCATCGATAGTACGTTTGTGACGTAATAAACCGGCGGCCGTCTCAAGGCCACAGCCCGTCACCGGACCTCCGGCCGTGAACACGGAAGTGTGACGCCTGCTTTATGACTACCGATTGGTCCAGTGTTTTTATATACCTTGGATTGGTCTTGTATTTTGATCTGCATACCTACATTTCTGTAATCTGTATTAATTAATATTTGGTCAGGTTGAGGTGGCAATTAGCAATTTAAGGTCTCAAGTTTTAACTACTTATGAAATATTGTCAATAAATGATGCTGCCAATGCAGCCAAACAGTATGAATGGCTGTTCGCAAAAAAGTGCATGCTTGGATGGGGCAGGGCAGGGTGGCCGCTGGGCCTCCGCGCCACCCGCCGGCCGCTGTGGGGAGCATATAGTTGCTCCCCCTTCACTTCTGCGACGATATCGTCGCAACTTGAGGAGATAGAGAAGTGAAACTTTGCACACATCTTCCTGAATACCTAGCTGAAGTTGTGTCCAAATTTGGTGTCAATCCCATTTGAAATGATGTCACAGTGACATCATAAGTCAAATTATAGATTTGCGACTCTCAGTTTCCTCATGATATATCTGACATATGAGACCAAATATAAAGGACCGATTATTCGTCAGGAACTAGTTGGAAGTGTACTTAGATGTTTTAGGATGACAGCAGGTGCTGTCTGGTTCATTTGCAGTAAGTTTCATGCTCAGCGACATCAGAAACAGTCCGTATCGGAAAACGACAAAACTTTCTGACGTTACTGTGACGTCATCTTAAGTGCTACAACCACCAAACTTTCCTCAAACATTGCCTAGGTATTCAGTTGAAGCTATGCCACGTTTCACGTTTGTAGCTCCTCAGGTTTCGGAGATATTCCACAAAACGTAATGGGGGGGCAACTTTATGCCCCCCCCCCCCGCGGCTCGTCGGTTAAGTGTGACAAATGTATGGCTGAGGTGCTACCTACTGGTTTCATGGGTCTGCAGTTGCATGCCTGACAAGTTGAAATGGATGTCAGATTCAGTGGTTTGCAGGCCTGACAGAAAGTGTTTAAAGTTGAATCTTGTATGCCATGCACAAGCACAACAAAATTGAGCATCTTAGCAATGCAAGCTTGGCAACATTGAAGAGTTTTCAGCAAGATGAAGAGACGCACTCAAAGTCAGCCAGCCAGCAAAGTTTTTGAAGGTAACTTAACCCTCACACCTACATCCAGACAAGGGGTTGGATAGACTTACTTGGTTATTGACCTTGGTTGACTTTAAGTTTTATAACCTACTATTAGGGTAGCTTTAGGAGTTGATAACGAACCTACATAAAATGTGGCAGAGACATCATATTTTGTGGTAAACACTGACCAAGAACATCTGTCAAGACACATGATGGCTGAGCTGAATTGACCACGCCTATCTCAAATCCAAAAACACATCATTTTCAAAAAAAAAAACTTGTGTGAAATTCAAAATCAGGACCTCAAAATACCACAGAGGCGGTTCACTTCAAGAAGTTTTAAGTAAATCCCGATATTCCAAAATTAAAGGCATTGACCTCACCTTGAAAGTTGGCAGATGAACAAATACCTTAAAATTGGGTACCTTTGGCTTCCTCTGGTCACGAGCAATATGCCTGCTTTTTCTGCGAAGCACTACCTCGATCAGGGCTCAAACGGCTGAGAGAAGGCCGACTGGTCCTCTACAGCAATTTTCAGCAAATCGGCGCACAGCTCGGAAACTAATAAAGCTATAGCGCCGCGGAATAGCGCATTTGATAGCCCTATTCACGCTCTTTCTGAGTAATTCTCTCATATTTGACCTACCGTCAACGGTTTTGCCTGCAGGGGGCAAACACTGCCAAAATAACCGATTTTTTTTCGGAAACCGTTTTTCTGCAATTTCTTTTGACTCAAACCTTGCACGAACTTCCTTTTACCATCATCGTGTTCCTCTCGTCAAGATGCGTCGAATGAACTATCACTTGACCTTGAAGGTCAATTTGAAAATTTGACCTCGGGTCAAGGTCATGAACTGACCGGTAAGGGTCAGGTTGCATATCAGTCGATCCGTATCTTCGAGCCAAACACAACTAAGGTGTTAACCAACTAAGGTCAGATACCATTGGTGACCTGAGATGACCTCAGGGGCATAAAAGGGGTCACGGGTGCCATTTTCATGTTCAGTGTGTCTAAGATACTAGTAATTCAGCATTTTAGAGTGTTTATAATGACTTCAGTCTAAAAAAGGCGACTTTCAGTTTTCTCCCATTGACTGATTATAATGGGAAGGTTGCAAAATTGACCTGACCTTAGCTCATCGATATCAAAATTCCCAGATCTACATTTTGTACATATTTCTGCTCTTATCAATCTCTGAAAGTTTCGAAGCGGTCGATCACTCGGTGTAGCTTTGGCAGACATTGAAACTTTGTATGCAGTGAGGTCTTTTGACCTGACCTAGTGACCTGACCTTTAGTGACCTGGGTCTGAAATTTTCACAACATATGTAGAAAAGATGTATTATAATGTGTACCAAAAACGGCGGCGCTTCCCGCCGCCGTTTTTGCGATATTCGCGAAAAAACATAAGGGGTGCTCAAACACCCCCCCCCCCCCCGCCAGCAGGGCGCGGGTTAATCAAACACTGAAACGGTTGAATAAAGCAAAGAAAATGTGAAAATGTCATCGAGCTGCGACGTTGCAGCTCGATGACCTGACTGTGATCAGGCGTGGCCCTTGGGTCCCTGGGTCGTGTCTTACAAAAGCTGTTTTAGTTTGTTTCGGAAATCAAACAGTAGCGCCCTGAATGGAGGAATTTCCTAATCGTATTCGGAACCAATGCATAGCAGGGTTTGCTGGATGGATTCTAGTCTCCGCTGCCGGACACCTGATCAGAAAAAAGTGTGTTCAATGTCCATGTTGAATGCTTAACGAAGCACACGGAACGGAGCAGTCCCCCGACCGCCTCACTCGTAGATTTCACCTGCGACCACTGTCACTGACCGCGGGTCATGCCCGCCAGGAGCAAAAAGTGGGCGCTGCAGGTTTCAAACCGGGCTCTCGGCCACCTTCAACTCAAGAGCTGAGGGAACTGTTCGAATCGAGATACTGGAGCTGACATAGATTTGGCCTTTGGGTTATGAACGACAAAGGACAAGCTACTCAGTAGCGACGGAACACCTTCAATTAAGGGGGGGGGGGGGGCACTGCCGACTTTTGGTCCCATTCTTTCCATGCAACGCCCATAGGGCTAATGTTAAAATGCCAAAATCAAGGGGGCACGGTATCGCGGTGCCCTCCCCGTTCCGCCGCCTATGAAGCTACTCACATTCATTGTTCCTGATCGTTATTTATTTTTCCAAGGTCGATATTTAGGGCGTCGGCACTCGGCAAAGCTGAATAGCTGCCATAGCCTGCATCGCTCGGCAGGCCTCTGGTCTTATGTGGCCTCTGCCGACCGGTACTGAACGGGTCTGTAGCATATTTATGGAACGTAGGTATGATTAATGATGCTTAAAAATAGATAGTCGTTTTGACAGTTCAGTACCTATGCGCGATGTTAGGTATCTCAGTTGCCATAGCCCATGAGCCAGGATCGCACAGCGCGCGACCACAAGCCAATCCCGTTGGGATGGCCTGTCTATCTCTACATACCAGCAGGGCAGCAGCAGGCTGTGGTCTTTTCTCGACCGACATACTGTGCTGAGCACGAGCCACGCTCGCTGCCGCTCATCCGTTTCCGCGGACACCCGCTGCATGGTCACACTGATATCTGCAAAAAAAAAAACGTTGACAACTCTGCCGTTGCATGGGCCACCGCCAAACCGACCACCGCGTGGAACGTGGCCTAGTATGCCGCTGGACTTTGCCTTCTTCGCCGTCGGCCCGCCGGAACGTGCGAGGGCTGCTGGTTGTCGCCAGGTCTACGGACTACGATTGATCCATCCGTGTACTGGACGATGCCCCACCCAGGCTGCGACGACGCGTGTTTCGTGTTTAGTCACAGACCCGCGGCAGCGTTACTGGAGTCTGCAGCCGGCGGCAGCGGCACGGATGGTTAGGCCAGCCGCCGCGGTGACCGGAGGGCACTGACAGTGACCGTCCGTCGCCCGGTCTCGACTGCCGCTGTCGACTTTGAGATATGCAGCCCTATGAACGACTTCTACAGACAGCGGCCGACCTGAGGCGTCCGTTCTGGTCTGAGTCGGCGCCGGTGGTAGCGTTCTGTAACTGTCGGCGGCTGGCCGGCACGGCACGGACAGTGGGAGGCAGAAGAGAACGTCTCAGGCTGCATTCGGATAGTCACCTCCTTAGTTGTAATTGGCTGCTCAGGATAGCTACTTCTTTATATGCAACTGGCTGGTCAGATAGACATGAGCAATATTATTACGAGACAGTACAGTCAGATCCTCGGATGGACATTGGATGTAAAATATAGCGAAACTTGTGTGAAGGGACATTGCTTTTTCATATTGTGTATTTCCCATGCTAGTCACGGTTTGCTAGTATCATCACAGTGCCTGTTTCAGAGAGATTTGTATTGGTTATCATGTGCATGTCACGTTCAAGAGGCATGCGATTGAAAACCGAAGTGACTTGGCAGCGTGGGACCTGAATGCATTGTGGAATAGATTATCTTTGCTGTGTAGCGTTACTTTGCATTGAACTTTTTACTGTTCCGGATGTCTTGTACTTGCGGGCTGCGATGTCCTTTGAAGTTGAAGCACTTGATTATGACGTCAATACTGCGTTAACAATAACAGCGTTTTTTAGTTGTTATTGCAATAAGTTTATGAATCACTTGCCGCTTTGTTTGGTCACAGCACGAAAGGTTTCACTTCAGTCAATGATATTATTGCAAAGCATGTAAGAAAATGGGAGATGATGTAGGCCATTAGAGAACCATGGGATCGCGTGTAATTGTATACGTACGGCTCTCGGTAGGTTTTGCCCTTTTACATTTCCGGCTATATCTCAGAAACTAATCGGCGATCAACGATGAAGCCATTTTAAACGATCATGGCAGGCTTGTGAACGAACAAGTCTATTGCATCTTCAACACTCAAAAGCTTAAGACGACCAAGATATAGCCTGAAGTATACTAAATTTCATAGGTGCAAAACCTGCCGCTAAAACCCGCGAGACCTGTACATGTAGACTGCTCGAACCCAACTCATGGTTTTGCGGCTGGTTGAGACTACAGCTGCAGAATGGCTAGAGGGGTGTAGAGAGTGAGGCATGTTAGTTATAGTTATTTGCGTCTTGGTTGTGTCCGTCCGTAGGAAAGCTGTGATATGCTTTGCGATTATTTGTTTGTGTGTTTTGTTGGGTTGCGCTCTTTCGGCCTCACGAGACTTTTGCAAAGCCAGACAGATGATAGGAATTATAAGGGAGACATTGGTCTGGGCGGGCACCCTGGTGAACCGTCGGGGCTGAGCCCATCACGAGGACAGGCCACCCAGCCTCCTGACAGTTACCGCACCCGACTACAGCTGCCTGCTCCTAGGGTGGAGCTAGACGCATGGGATAAAGTTGACCGCCCAGCCCGGAACGTGTGGGTGGTTGAGGGGCGGATGAGAAGGATTTGACTATCCTGAGGATGGAAACGACGGGACGGATGACTGCGATGAGCTAAGCGATCTTAGTTGACCTGAGCGAGAAAAGCTGAATTAGGGCTGGAGCTAGATAGTGGGACGCTTGCGACCTGCTTACAGACACTTTCAACGCCCAATTTTATAAACTACATATATCACGTGCGCTAAGAACTGAACAATCGGAGCAGAACGTAACACCATGTCCTCTCCTCGTGTCCTCTCCTCGCTAGGAACTGGACAATCGGGGCGGAACGTGATACAGTGTCCTCTGCTCGTGCCAAAGATGCTCGTGCCGGCCTACCTGCAACTCCCCGTCCCTCCGGCAGATGGCAGCCGCGCGGCCACCTCTCAAAGTCGGCGGCCGCCGCTGCGTGTAGTGCAGTGGGCGTCGGATCGCGTCAGGGGCAGGTGGTGAGCGGATGGCGCTCGAGAAGGCCGGTGCCAACCCCGAGATGAAGTCGCCCGGTCTACTGCGGAGAGTCTCGTCCCGGTTCATCGGCGGCTTCGAGTACCTCTTCTACCAGTGAGTGCCAGACGCCGGGGCGACTGTGCCAGACTCGTTTTATCGGTGTGAGGGACTCGCATTAGTTATCCGGTTTTTGTGAGCTGGGAGTTTCGTAAACATTCACTGACCCTGACCTCACCTGAGCCGTTTAACCTCCGCTGGAGTACGCGTCCACCGGAATGTTGTGTGATTACGAGCGAGCGCTAAGCGAGTCTTTTCAGTATGACTGAAAACGGCCCGGCCGGTCTGTAAAGCCTTTGAGAAGCTTATATCTTTGTAACCGCAAGTACGTCTGACAAGCGGTCTTCTCTGCTCCCTGGGAAGCTTCATCACTTCTAACCCGATATAGACAACTCTCGATGCATCCAGGTGACCGTCGCGGCACGTGCCACGTGTCAAGTCAGGGATATCAAAACTGTTCCGGTTACGTAACGATTTGGGGAGGCTCATATCTTCACAACTGAACATCGGTTTGACCAACGGTCTGCTCTGTTTGGAAGCCTCATCCTTCTTATCCCGATGTTGATCTCTCTAGATGCATCTAGGCTAGCGTCGTTGCACATACCACGTTCTAAATCAGGATTGTCAGAATTGTTCCGCGTATACAATAACTCCGTAATGGTCGGAGCGGTTGCGACGAAACTTGGTCGATCGGATGGCATCCACCGGGTAATGCATTTCCATGTGTCCAGGTTGGGGTTTCACTGTTTACTGTTTGTTACTGTGTGTTACTGAACACAGATTTACTGTTGGACTATGTGTGGGCCTATAATGTTCCCTTCCCATGGCCGCCTGTGTTTCATTGAATGGATTGCAATGCTTCCGCAAGCTAGGCTGGCTCGCGGATTTTCTTCCATGACAAAGGGAATCTAAGTAAGAACTACCTTTGCTTTCGTCATCTCTACCAACCCGTGCGTGATCATATTCCGTGTTGCTGGCTGTCTATAACCCACCAGACAACCGGTGAAGCCCCAGAGCTCAGCTCCGGGGGGAGGGGGGCGGAGGGGGGGAGGGGGTAGCGACTGGGTGGCTGTTCTACCGAGACACTCCTTTCCCAATGGGATGGACTCAGCCACTGCGGCGCACGCCACTGCAGTCGGTAGTCGAATTAACCCAATATCTCACCTCCCTTTGATATGAATCTTAGCTGGTATCAATGTCTAAAAGCCTGCCGAACCTCCATCTCTCTGAAAAATTGGCATAACAGGGACAATTATAAACTATACCTATCGGTGCACAGCTATCGTAACACTTTTGCTATTGATTCGAGGACCCACAAGCACGCACGTCTGATTACGGGCCAGCGCGATATTCTAAACGAGTGAAAGGGAGCGGTTGTCGTCACGTTTTGAAAGATTATGTCACGGCAGCCGCGATGAAATTGACTTCCGATATCGTACACTGGTTAGCTCCATTCATTCCCTTCCACCACAGATTCTAGCCCTGATGCATCTAGATGAGCTTCAAAACATTCGTAACGTGCGCCCTGCCAGTTCAAGGCCATTCGAGTTTTTTCCCGCCTACAATATAGCCCCGCAATGGCTAGGCACCGATTACGTTTGAGCTCTTATCTCGCTATCTTTGGACAGCGGGCTCTCATCGGGCGATGCATTCACATATGTCACGGCAGGGCTGCTACTGCAGCCTGCACGTGCACACGTGCAGTTGCACGTGCAGTAGGGGTAGGGTGTTCTACGAGTGCATCTAAAGAACGGCTGAGCTGACTGCGCTCAAAGTTTGTACCAATTAGAGGCCGTCTTAGTGGATGGCCGCACAAGTCAGTAAGGCAGTAGAGACCCATTTAGCACGAGCTCACGTGCACACAATACCACATGAGTGAATCTTGCGTGAATAAACTCTATGGCGTTTTTCAGTTGATCACCTAAAAGTCATCTCACTACTTATCAGTGCGTTATTTGTAACATGTGACCTACAATTACATGTTACATAACAAGCGCATGAAGTGCAACTGATTCACCGGCTAAGTAGGTATTAGTCTTCCTAATCTGTCATGGTCAACTAAAACACCGGTCCTGCACTCCTAACCAGGCCTATCTCTTCGAAACTAGACTGCAGTATTGTTGCGCCATCGCCGGCCTCCGATCAGCGATGACGTCATCGGTGGGAGCGTTCCAGCCATGCGCGTAAACTGTGCTAACTGCCTGTCAGGCCAGCCGGCCGGCGCGCGGCCGCCGGGCCAGCCAGGGAGCTCTCATAAAGCGTGCGCACGTCGCTCGACTACGGGGGTGAGCTACGCTGGGGAAGGCGGCGGCACGTGAATCACAGTACTGAGAGGTCCCTGAGAAGTAGCACGTGCGTCATACTGTTCATGATATGGAGCATGGCTCACGCACAGTGTATGTAAATAGGTTAACGATTCGTGACTTTAGGAGACGGTAGCTGGTGAGGGCTGTCGCTAAGTGCCTGACCTTTGGGTATGGTCCATAGCTGAATGGGACTCACGGCTTTCTATTGTTACCCTGTGGATGGGGAAGGTGTCTGTCCTTAAAGCGGGCGATCAACCGTTTGCCAAATATCTCCCCTCCCCCAAGGCGTATTGCGTCTCCGCTCCATTTGTGCTTAACGTAAGCGCCGCCCAGCTGTGCCCCAGTGCCATCTCATGAGCTGCGTTCCAGTCCCCAGCGTAGATCTGTTTGACCTTGAGGCGGTGGTATTTAGCCCGAGACAAGTCTAGCCAGCTTTACGCAAGCACCAGGATTAGCTTTGTATCTCGCGTGTGTCGGTTAGCTTGGAACCGGTTGCATTAAATACGAATATTGACGAGGCTGGTATTTATGGCACTGGAATTGACACCAATGACTTAAAGCATTATTTTTTTTTTTTTAACTCGTCCGTCAATGTCTGTGAAACATCATACTAAATCTCTTCATCGGGATATGACGTGTCTCAGAGGGCACTTACTCTTGCTTACTCCCCCAGATAATGCATTAAAGTGAATGTAATGCAATTAAACACAATCATGACTCACTTGTTAACACGTCTTTAGATATCCGTACCTATGAGACACTCGTGATAACCGTTTTTTTTTTTACTCTTTACAAGTAAATTTGCTCGTCACCCGAGTATATACCCGGTCGGTATCCATACCAATAGACCGTGTTTTTGCTATATACCAGACACTCGTACCCATACTTGGTACCCAAACTCACACCTGGTACCCATACTCACATACGGCACCCGCACGTATATCCGGCACCCGTTACCCGTACCTGCAACCAGGGGCGGAGCTTCCTATAGGTACAGTTGGTGGGGCGGCTGCCCCACCAACTTACCATTTTGCCCCACCAATAAGCGTTTTTCCCCACCAACTTTAGCTGATTTGCAGGACTTTGTTGCTTTACAATCAATGTTTTTTTTTTGCATTGAGGAGCTTTGAAATATCTGTGTAATGCAAAATGTTGTCTCGGTAATGAAGTGAATTGATTCAGTGTTGCATTTTATTAAACTTAACAATTGGTCATTTTAGGCTTGACGACTTTTTGCCCCACCAACTTCCCTGGAAAAACTCCACCCATGCCTGCAACCCGTACCTGCATCTCACTGTCACCCTCCCTGTACCCCACCCACACACTAAATCCGGCTTGTACCTAGTATGTACCCCGCTGACACCCCCTCCGTACCCGGCAGGCACGGGTACACGGTATGCCGACACCCATACCTCTACATCGTCTCGGTTCTGGCCATTACCGTGGCCTGCGGAATCGGCCTGCTCAACTTCCACCAGGAGAACCGGCCGTTCAAACTCTGGATACCGCAAGACTCGGACTTTGTCAAAACGTACGACTGGATGCAGGACAATTATCCGAGAGAGTTCCGTTTCGAGAACGCTATCGTCACGGCTGAGAATGTTCTGGAGCCGGCAGTGATACAAGAGGTATGAGTTGGGGGGGGGGGTGAGAGTAACACGGCTAGACTGACTTCCGATGGGAGGGGTGGCGGTGCTCTTGGGAACAGCGGGTGGAGAGGGGTGTCTGGTTTGACTATCTGAAGTGGCCGATAATGACTAGAAACTTCGATCCGGGAGATGACTTGGTTGTTTGATAAGCTGTAACAACAGGTGATTCGGTACACACTTCGCAGGATTACACGTTGTGGGAATGAGGATAGTTCGATAGAGAGATAATACCAGATATCGACAGGGAATATGTATTAGACACTAATACGCGATGTGAAGTGAGCAGCTTATGTACATTTAGGTGTGAAGAGCCTAATGGGCTGCATAAATGTGATATTCATCGGACATGATCTATAGCTCAAGCACAGATCCCAGCGAGCATTGACTGAGGAGTCATATGGGTCTCTATGTCATCTCTTAACCCATGTGTGCGTCACGTTTACTCTATACTGTTTACTTTGTTTACCCCACGAGCGATGGATCTACTTACACCGTTTCCTGGAGCTCATCTGCTGGTGACATTGGAGCGCCGGTGGTGCAATAACCCCCATATCAAAACCGCTGCGTCACAGTGCTCTGCTCAGCTGCTCAGGGTCCCGCTGCTGAAAGTAGCGCGTCATTCGGACACTTCGTACCAGCGTGGTGTCTCGTGCACCAAGGGCTCATATTATTATTTATATCCGATCATGGTCGAACTCTGGAACCTTCCAGCCGGGGGCTCGGTGCCATAACGAGCTTACCGGCATTCCATAAATATATCTTATCTTTCCAGTTGGTCTTGCAGGCCGTTCGTTGCTGACCTATCACCGGCTTTTCTCGTTGCGGCCGCTCCAAACATTAATAGCAGCCACTCACGTCAACATGCCTGTCGGCAGGGATGCAGACGGCTAAATGAACTGGCCGGCGCCGGCTGTGCCGGCGCTGCATGTTGGCGGCCGTAACCGCGTCATATCTCTCAACTGCCGGTGATAAACGATGCTTGTTTCTGGCCGCCGGCTGACCTGTTTATGAACCCATGGGTGCAATCAAACTGTTTGTTTGTACCTAGTACCTTGTACCCATGCATTGCCGTTTTGGAAGTATCTCCCTGAGTTTAAAGTGACCATCCCACCTTAATATTAGTTTTGAGTTGAAATAGCCAAATTGGTGGCCAATATGGCCTGAAAATACCCGTTTGGGCACTCACAGCATCGAAAAATGCTTTAATTCGGAGATATGGAATTTTAAACTTGTAGTTTTCGGATTCTAAGGGGCTAATGCATTGGAATGCCCTCTTAGACTTTGTGACGTCAACGCAGATATAACGATTTTAAATCTTTTACTAAAACGTTTGGTAGCACGCGGTGGTATATGCCGCTTTGCGCACAACAAGTGCCGCACTTTCAAATAAAGTCGCTAGGAACAGCGGAGATCCCAAAAAGTAAACAAATGTAAAAATCTTATATCTTGAAAACCGGTGAATATTTTTCGATGAAATTTGGTAGATATTCGTTTTCGCTCTTTCTGAACCGAGCGACATCACTTTCATGGCAATTCATTAACTTTTTTGAAGGTGGGAGGGTCCCTTTAATCAGTGCTAGTTGGCTATTGGTTCTCCCATGCTCCGTATAAAAACGCTCGTCCGTTCTCTCGTCTGTGCTCTCATACGGGAGAATGTTGCGGCAGCACCAGTAGGTGTGTGCTGTAAACCGTGGATCGGTCCGGCGCCTCTACCGTATCCTTACCGTGGCCTTGCCTCTGCTCTTCTCTCGCAGATGCTGCGGGTGCATCAGCGGGTGTCGGCAGTCCCCGGTGCTGGCCCGGCGTGGTCGGACGTCTGTGCACGGTAAGTACCAAAGTAATCTGTTCCACTGTCGAAACACGGTCTCTGCGTATACTCGGTTCCAATGCCCTGACTCGCTCCCCCTATTAGTAAAGTTTTCTTGCCCCTCCCCCCCTCCCCCTTCCATCCGCACGAACCACCCGGTTTCTCTGACGGCTTCTCGGAATGGTGTCACTACCAGTGAGTCTGTAGTCAGTCCGGTATCGTCTCTGATTCTCACCATCCGCTTGTTTCATGTCAAGTTGTTTTGGACCTTTCCTCTCCTCACTTGAATGTGATCGCTTTTTGTTTTCGTGTTTTGTGGCTTTGTTAGGGGTGTCTTAATTGTTTTTATCCTCTGTGTTTAACCACCTTATCATCATACCTGCACATTGTTTTTCGTTGGTCTCCAATTCCTCGATTCCCTCTTATCGGCTGAAAAGTCTTCTGAGAGATGTGCTCCCGCGTCTGGTGTCCGCGTGATAGGCCATGGAATCTTCCAAATAGTTGACAACTTTGACAGTGTCCAGTTATTCGCTACACTTTCGATCCAAAACGATATCGAACGAGTCCACTGATAAAGTGTCGACTTTGATCCTGCTGACTGATTATTAGACACTACTTCTTATGGATTACGAGTCACTGACCCCTTGTTGGCACGAGATCGACGAGTCATAGGCTACATTGCTGAGGGATATAGTAACCACTCGTTGGACAAATTTGTTTACAAATGGGAATGACATCGGCTGAGTAGAGCTCTCATGCCGTGGTAACGACTTATGGTGATTCGGGGCTTCATCAATCCGCATTGCGGTAGCCAGGTTGTATGGTCAGCTAGGAAAATTCGATAGCTTTGTTCGTCGTTCCTCATTACACCCGGACGGCACGCTGTATATGAATCAGGTATAGCCTGGGTCTGATACACCCTTCCTCTTTTAGTCTGTCGGAATTTGATCATATCCTAGTTTTGCTTGTCGTTAGGTATATTTATTGGGCTGTTAGCATTTTGCAGCTTGAAATGGTCTTGCAAGTCGAATTTTGGCCCGTGAAATTAGCACGTGCCGCAAATAACACCATGATCGGATCAAAGCAGACCCAAACAAGCCCGATGCCGTCTCCTTCTACAGTCATCTAACGAGCCAATAACTCTGGTTTATCTCGTAAAGCAACAAGCACCAAACATAATTTATAATCTATGCAGATGCGTCGTTGTCTTCTTTGTATTGAGCGTAATGGGCTGTTTTTGTTTTACGAGAGCCGGTAAGAAAGCAGCCAGATCGTCTGAAGGCCCCGCCCTCGGGACTTGTCTTCATGTTTGTCTGGTGTGAGCACCATACTTCGTGCTGGGTTGTGAAGGCTCCAGACAAGGAGAAACCAGGCATAAAATGAAGTTTTTATTTCATAAAATATAAATTTACTGTTGTTTTACTGGAGGGTAATGCCTTAGTGCCAACGTATTGCGAAGGCCCATTGCCTCTATTTTGTTTTTACCATGCCGCCTGTCCCTTGACCCCTGAATATCCCTCCTGTCCGCCATCTCGCGTTTTACTCTCTCCCGTGACCGTTTTCCCATCAGCCCCTGCCTGTCCAACCTTGCCATCCAGCCCCGCCCTGTTCGTCCGCTCGCATCCCTAATCGCCCAGCCCCGCTGTCCACAGACTACCATCCCTGGCTGCGCCCGAGGACGAGGTCTATGAGACAGAGGACGAAGTCCCGGACCCATCTCTAGTCTCTGAGGACAGCCAGACCGACTCAGCAGTGTCCGAAACGCGCCGCCGCCGCCGCCGCCGCCGTCAGGCCAGTCAGCGGCCCGAGTTTGATGTCTCGGGGTACGACGACTTCGACCCGTCGGTCAGCCTGCCAACCAGCCTGCACTGTATGCTGGTGGAGGGCATGGAGCGCCCCTGCTGGGAGGCCAGTCTGCTCGAGCTGTGGCGCTTTAACGAGCGGCGCATCGCCAACCTCACCAGGGAGCAGGTGCTCACTGCTGTCAACACTGCCGCCTATAGGTGAGGACGAGAGGAAAAATGTCGAGAACAAAATGGTTGGTAGCATGCTCCAGAGGATGTTTTAACGATTGTTACGTTTTCAGGCTATGGTATAATGGCTTAGAGGTCCGGAGTGTCTGTCTTTCTAGAAACGCTCTCTGGATGGTGATAAACTTCTAATTTTCTTTGATTATTCTGTCTTGCTTCTTTTTTCCTTTATTGATTTCCGTGCCGGTTTCGTCACCAATGCCGCTCCGCTCTCGTTTCACTGAGGGCGATCCGGCCAGTGTTTGCTGCCAGTCAGCTGCGGCCTTTGTGTCGTGTTTGACCTTGACGCTCCAGGCGGTCGTCGTCTGACGGCTGTTTGCGGTCCCCGGCGGCCCGTACTGGCCCGGGCGCGGTCCGTCACGGCACGGCTGTCTCTAAGTGTGAAGGTTGTGAGAGCCAGGTTCACCGAACAGCAGTGCTGTGGTATCGAAATCGGTGGTGGTCGCTGCTGACCATGCTCGTTCAGTATTTCTACGCCGGCCCTCTCGGCCGTTGGACACAGTCTTGGCGTACAGTCGACCACGCTCCAAAGGCGCTGCACGATGGACTATTTCTCAATGCGACTGAACTTCCGAGTCGGTCCCTGCCCCCTTCGGGTCAATTGGCACCATTGTACGGAACTAACGAGTCCTGAATGGACGACGGCTGTGTGCCTACAAATGACAGCACACGACTGCAATGTTGTGCTAAAATTTGCTTCCTTCGCTTGCATAAGTTTCTAGCTGCATTTCTTTTGAGATATGTAGGCACTGAATATCGTCCCTATATCCATTTACGCAGAATGGCTGCTCGCTTATATAACTAACTCTGGCGTTTCTACGGCGGGTTTCTTCTGTGATCAAATGTTTCACTGGATAGCTATTTTAGTAAGCATTATATCTTCATTTCCAAATGTGAGTGTTCATTTCGCCTTCCCAGAAACATCGCGGCCGCACATGTAATAATATTTTGACATCGAGCACCGGATATCCTAGTCATAACCTAAACCAGTGCCTATACATAAATTACGTAACAAATATCATATTCACTCGCTCTGTAAAATAACGGTACACTTGTGCCAATGTGCATCCGTCTGTGACGTAATGTGCTCAAACGTGATAATCGACACCATCCTGTCGCCAATTCACGTGACTCTGCCCTATCGCTGGTGCTGACCTCACGTCACCCTGTCTCCAGCCCTGTGTTCGGGTACCGGTTCAACGTCTCCCGCTACCTGGGCGGCGTTCAGCGCAACAGTACGGGTCACGTGATCTCCGCCAGCGCCGCGTTTTTCGCCTGGGCAGTTCGAAGGGACCCGGACGCCGAAAATGTCATCGTCAGCGACACAGGAACGGGCGAGCCGGTGAGAATTGGCGGTGGGGAGCGGGGATGGGTGTAACTTGTGTTGGGAAGAGGGGTGGGCTATCGGTCGTGATAGATGGAGATGTGCTGCCTGGAGGGTTGGGAGTTTCGGGAATATGTAGTAGCTGATGTTATTGGAAGGGGTGGATGTTACCTGTGATGAGGGTCGTGTGTTACTTGGGAGTAATAGTGTTACTTGGGAGTCTGGAGGGATGACCCCTGAAAGGGAGTGGTCGGTCCCCTGAGGAGAGAGGTGGGTGCAATTGAGCGCAAGAGTGGCATTTAGTGAACGTATATCTAAACATCACGGACTGAATGTATATGGTGTGGTCTAATATTTCCTTGTGTATGAATCGTGGACAGTCAAGTGGACAGTACGGTCCAGTAAAGTCAGCGATGTCTTGGAGGTGAAAAATGTATCTGGCGTATACAAAGACCCAGCCAGTCTCGTACGAAATTGAGGTCAATTACCTGAGTCAGCTGTATGTGTTAAGCATGTTATACCTTCTATCTGAATAGCTTTGTCTCTTATCTTACTTATCGCGGAGGTCGTTGTAAATGTTGCTAGAGTTTTAAACCGTCTAGCTGCGTAGGAACTGTAAGAACGTAGTGTTGCGTCAGCCTACTCAAGAAACAGATCAGGCTATTATTTACCGCCGATAATAGTCCGGCTAAATATGACTGACTTTTCTGATGGCTGGGCATTGGGCCTCATTTAGCGTGCTTGCGCCGCTCACTGTGTTCGGTGAAGGTAAATCTCATCTGTGCTGCTAGTTTTTAGACTGCCGGGTGAACCATTAATCAGCAGGTGTGTGTTTTGGATGACCACTTTCGCGCTATCTGCGTTAGAGGTGGAGGTAGCCTAAGTTTTTTTTTTCGTATCAGTAATGCATGACAGTTTGACGTGTGTATGTAACTCCGTATAACACGGATATGCCTGTTTTCAGGTGGACGAGAACACTCTACTGTTTGAGAACCACTTTCTGTCCGTTCTTAGCTCTGCGCCTTCACTTCACGGAGTCACATGGTACTACAGCGCCGGAAAAAGGTGAGTCACGTGACATTACATCGCCGATAGTAGATGAGTCACGTGGTACTGTATCGCCGATTATGGGTTTTGGATCAGTCACGTAATATCAGCTGACCTTTTACGAGGGAATACCGTCTAGCCGCACAAGGTTTGCTCACCTACACTGTTCACCGCACTGTAGCCCTGCAGTTTCAGTTTTCTGTCCTCGCCAGGTGACACTCACTATTTCCGTTCCCTCCAGAGTTTGCGGCATGCTGAGGATAAGTTACAGTATCAGAATTAGCGACTTTGTTCAGTTAAATACCGGCCTGCTCTAGGTTGTTACCCGGTGTCCAGCCGTATAGTTGCTGCATCTGCCGGTAGGCTGGTCTGAACTTTTTCATCTCCAGTCAGAAACGACAAAAACGTCATGGTCTGACTGACATTTGTTGGCTCCCTCGGGAGTCTCGTTTACACTGCCAGCGGTGTTTTCGTCATGTGTGCTGCATACTTGCCGTTTGAGGCAATCGCACTGTTGCTGGGCAGTTGGGAGACTTGTCATTTAATCCGATCCAGTTGGTCGAGCAGGGGCACCGGCCGCTATAGGTTATGAATGTTTGAATACTGTGGTCAGCTGTGCATCCCTAAATGATCAACAATGAAAACATTCTGGGTACGCAAAATTTTATTGCTATAATATTTTAACGCCACGTGTGTTTATGCTCTATGTCCGATGTCCATGTGACAGTATTTCCAAATATTGATCATGTTCGAAGTACCGGCACCCTTGCCCTCTGGCGTGGCCACTGACACGTGTGTCTGTATTTGTGTCCAGTTTCGGAGAGATCAGCAACTCGACCATCTTCGGCGACGTCAAGTACCTGGTGCTGGGATACGTGGTGATGTTCATCTACATCCAGCTGATGCTGGGTCGCTGCAACATGGTCGAACACAGGGTGAGCGTAGCTCCCCGGAGCCCCTCGCCCCCCCCCCCCCATCCTCTCCCTGGACCGGCTCGTAATTCCGCCTTGACAATGCATTGCATCGCGCCTGTCTGTGAAACGTTGCAAAGCTGCGCGACCCGTGGGCCGGATCTGGCTCACAAAAATATAGTGCACGCTGCGCAAAAACTGGTTTTCGTCTGCTGATGCAGTCTGTTTAAGAGCGTATATTTCACTGTATGACGCATCACAGCACAGTAATTGATCTATCAAAATTAAGCATTCCATTTATTACGTTTTCATTTTTGACAAGTGTTTCATGCGATTGCCGAATACAGTAAATGATGTTAATGACATGACCATAATTGGTCCGGCCTCTTGGTTTCATTGGGCCCGTGCCCAAAAATAAGATTGCCGACCCGTCTTATTTAAGATCAAGGCGTATCCACTTACAAAACGACGTCCTGTCGGTGTACGCTCCTCTCCTCATGGGCGGACTGTGGTCATGTGGCCATTGGTGGCTCACATATCCTGTTTGTGTTCTAGCAATGAGATATGCGTCCGTGTGCGGCCCCGCCGCGGCCTCCAGAGCCTCTGTCGTTGCGTGTCCCCCATGACCCCTCGGCCCGTCCGCGCGGCGTGCCAGCGGGCGGGCGGTTATCACTCGAGGGTCCACCACAGCGGCCGGATGGGCGGCCAACGGCCGCACGTGTCTGTGACGCAGTGAAGGTCACGTGACGCGGCGTGACGTCATCACACCGTGACGGGTGGAGATGTGCGACACGGTCGTGACGGCGAACCGTGACGAGTGACGTCACTTTACGGAATCTGAATGCCGAGATGCGCTGATAGTTTAGGGGTGGCGCAACTGACTCCTGAGTTTGTGCAGTCCGTGCAGCCTACAGTCGAAGTAACGTCATTTGGACTTTGAGCACGTGGCTGCTTCGCTGTTGTAGCTTTTTATGTCATGTCCGTGCAGCGAGCACTACGGCCATCTATTATTTTGTGCACATAAAAGACAATGCAAAAACTTGTGGTCGTGGCCCGTGGGTATTCATTTCTGTCTTGCAGTGCTGTTTTGCTAACTACAGATAGTGAGTTGCATAACTGACATAGTAAATAAAGTAATTTGGTAATTAATTGTGAGTATCGATTTCTTCATGATGCTATCGCCGGTTCATTGGCCTGGTGATTCACGGTCTTCGAAAATGACCATGACAAGCGATCTTGATTACATTTGTCCTCTCATGTTTGCCGTATGTAATTTCTGAGTGGAGTCGTAGAAGGAGCCCGGACCGGAATGCGTCATTATTTGGAAAGCTATCATGTTTATGTGTCTTTGCGTTCGGCTACTTAGCTCTCATGGCTGGCTCGAGTAAGCCTATTCAACACTGCCCCCTTAGGCTTATCATGTACACGACTGGCGTGTCATTCTACAGACGATCCACTGAGCTCCCCCTCTCACACTCCGCCAGTAACACCTGTCTGCTCTCTCCCTCCCCAGACATACCTCTCGATAATCGGCGTGGCCAGCGTGGGCCTGGCGGTGGTGATCTCGTTAGGCCTCTGCTCGGCACTGGGCGTGTTCTTCGGGCCGGTGCACAACATCCTACCGCTGCTGCTGCTCGGTCTGGGCGTGGATGACATGTTCGTAGTCCTGCAGTGCTGGGAAACTCTGCCGGCCGCCGACCGGCACCGACCGCTCCCCGAGCGGGTCGGCCGAGCCCTGCAGCACGCCGGTGTGTCCATCACCGTCACCAGTCTCACCGACTTTGTGGCGTTCGGCATCGGCGCGTCCACGGTGAGTGGGTGCGCTCGACGGGTGGTGCCAGGGAAAACGCCCGCGTTTTCACCAAAGGGCCGTGTGGGGTCGGATGGGTGGTCTACATTTTGAGATAGTTCATTCGCCGTCAAATCGCGTCTGCTTGGTGCTATTATTAGATGTAATGATTCTTCATAAACAAGATTCGACGGCGCTTAGTTGATGCGTTCGTTTTAATCAAATCTGTAAGCCAAGTGTATAATCTTACCCACACATCCCAGTGTTCAGTGAATTGGGGCCAGTAGGTATCAGACATTGAACAGTCGCCGTTTTTGTCGCATCATTCTGTGAATGCGGCGCTGGGGGCGCATCTCCAGTGCCACTCCCGTGCCACTCCCGTCCTACGCTGAAGGTATTTTTTGGACCACTTTTTACCCTTCGCCCGACTGCGTGATACAGCGAGTATGGTTTTTATATGGTTGGTTTATTTGCCAGGCTTGATTTGGGTGCAAGGTTCAATTCTGATGGTTTGAGTGCTACGTTTAGCTTTCGACTAGTCATTCGTGGCATGTGTTTGATTAGGACTGTCACTTCGATAAAAAGAGGTCCAAAGGTTTACGAATGCGCGTGGCGTATGTTCCGTGCGAGAGAGGCGGCCTGGTTACTGAATAGGGAGTGCACTACTTACGGACACTTCTTTGGCGGTTTGATAGTGTATAAGAGCTCTTATGATAAAATGACTGGCACGAATTGTATGAGACAGTATTTTTGTGATACCAATAGCGTGACAAAGCTCGAATCTGACTAACGTGTGTATAGATTATTTATTTGAAGTTGAACGTTGAAGAGAGGAAGATTTTTCTCACAAAGAGTTATAAATAAATGGAATTTGTTAAGCTCTCACATCAAGATGGCAAAAACATCTAACCAATTTAAGTCAAGATACGACAAACATCGGGCAGACAGATAAGACTGACCCAAGAGAAATCAAACTGATGAAGAACATGTGATTAAAAAAAGAAATGGGCTACATCATAGACCTCGACGTCTTCTTCCAGAGCCCAAACAACCTTGATTCTTGATTCTATTAACGTCAGAATTCGAAGCAATTGATGCAAGAAAAAATTGAAATAGTTAAGCAGTTAGTTTGCAGGGTAGTTCTCATTTGTCATATTCCGGTTTGTATCCATATCGTACGGGTCGTTCATGTCTGACTATCCCGTGTTTCTCTCATCACACCCTTCGTCGCTGTGACACCGCTCGTTCTCTCCGTGCAGGTGCTTCCCTCGCTGCAGTCGTTCTGCATCTACGCGGCGGTCGGCATCATGGCCGTCTACTTCATCCAGGCCACCTGGTTCGTAGCCTGGTTTACCCTGGACCAGCGGCGCATTGAGGCGCGGCGCGACGGCCTGGTGCCCTGCTATACCCACCGCAACTGGGTGCCGAACACATGCAGTCAGCGCAACTACTTCCAGAACTTTTTCAGCAGAGTGTACGCGCCGGCAGTGCTCAGTGTCCCCGGAAAGGTGAGGGGAGAGAGGGAGGGAGGGGAGAGAGGGAGGGAGGGGAGAGAGAGAGAGAGAGAGAGAGAGAGAGAGAGAGAGAGAGAGAGAGAGAGAGAGAGAGAGAGAGAGAGAGAGAGAGAGAGAGAGAGAGAGAGAGAGAGAGAGAGAGAGAGAGAGACCCAGAATGTACGGCACTTTCTCTTCTTTTTTCGTGGCCGGCGACTGGCGAGTGCCGTGGCTAATATCTTAGCGTTAAAGGGAGATAATGAGCTTTCTTTTTTCTTAAATAAAAATTACTCGACATCTATACTATTTCTACTGTAGTTTCTATAAAATATGAAAATTTCCTAGCACATTTTCGTATGTGAGAAAGGTTTTTATTTTTGCAAAAAAGAAGCAGTACTTGCAGTACTTGTAACACCCACCGAAATGCGTTGTCCTTCTCTATAAAAAAGTCGCAGTATATGGCGCTTTTGTTTCAAACAGCGACGCTTGGGTTTTTGTTTATGTTATCACGTTGTCGTTGCTTGGTTGTAAGGATTCTAATTTGAATTAGAGTTAATTCGGTTTAGAATTAATTAGATTCTAATTCGGGGGTACATAGTGCCTACTCTTCTTTGTTTCCAAGTATTATTTTGCGCCACAAATGAACGGCATGCGCCAGAAACGCAGCCAAATCTTGCGATTGCGACTACGAAATTCATTATTTTGGCGTCAGAGCCTGAAGCGAAAAATACAAGCATATTTATTTCAAAAAGACTTCAGGTTTGTCGAACGGTGTTATGAGAATTTTGATAACAGTACTGCATAAGTTTTTCAGTGATGCCGCAAAAGTGTTGTATCTATCTTCTTTTATTGTGCAGTCGGCGGGTCCGATTCAAAATTGAGTCGTTGCTACTAAAATAGCAGCATATGGCGTCAGATGATGAACGGGAAAAATAGTTGCGTAAATTTAGACACAAACCACCCCCAAACCATGAATATCTTTTGAAGGAACTATAGACGACCATTAACTAACTAGATGTGATGAAGATCAAATGTAAGGAATACGCTCATTTTACAAAATTACATGCAAGTACCAAAAAGTGATGTAAGTACTTATTCAACGGTCATTTTCAGCGCTCCCCGCTAACGTGACTTCAAGTTGAGATATTTGCGGCAAGGTACCGAATAGAGCAAAATGGTTTTAATTTACATTATAACTTATTGTGTTTTGTCAGAAAATGGTCCTAACTCAGATTTTGTGGAAAAAGGTCATTATCTCCCTGCGTATATACAGTTAGCATATGTAAATATAATGTCAGCTAAGTCGCCCTAATCCAGCCCTCTCGACATGCAGCAGTGTTTGCACTTCTTCCTGCTAGTGGGCCTCATGTCTGCGGTTCCGCACGCGCGCCTAGGCAGGGCCTTATCTGATAAGGCTATCGGAATAGATTGATCTTCGCAGATCATGCAGATAATGCTTTACTGCCGATCATCGTTGTGGACTTCCCTTGGACCTTGTTTGCCGAGCCATCGACCTCTGCCGACGCCGGCGCTATCGTAACATCAGTACTATTATAAGTTGCAGGGTGGCTCGCGTAAGCGCAGCCGATCGGCGGTCGGATGAGAGGTCAAATATTGTATGTGATTGAGCTGCCTATCGTTAACCGGCATGGCCTTATGCTTCTCCTCTGCAGTGTCCTTCGGCTGGCGTCCTTGGTCTGTGAGGACGATGACCGCGCCGGGGGCGTGCTAGGCCGGTCCGTGCTGCGGTCTGGTACTATGGGGATGCTTTTCGATCATATGTCGATCTTAGTTTCTACTCTCAGTACTCCGCCGGTCGTGTCCTTAGGTGTGTCCTCGTGTTCGTCACTGCCAAAGCCTATCGCAATTTCCAGCCAATCGTTTGCTTTTCGATTTTCAGCATCGTTCAAAGTCGCGACCACTCCCCCGTCAGTTTCTCTTCCTCCCTATCCCATCCTTCCTACCTCTCCCCTCTTTTCACCTCATAACCTCACTCTCTACCTCGCGTCTGATCCGGTTCTCTATGTCACCTCTCCCTCCCTCTCATTTTCCCCACCTCTCGCCCATCTGTCCTCTACCTCACGCTCCCACCTTTCTCTCTCTTCAGGTGATTGTTCTGGTGGTCACCTGCGCGCTGCTGGCCGTCAACTCGTGGGGCCTGTCGGAGCTACGGCAGGAGTTCAACCCGCTCTGGTTCCTGCCCACTGACTCGTACCTGTCCATGTATCACAGAAACGTCGAGCGCTTCTTCCCCAATGAAGGTCAGCGCACAGTGGTGGGGTTTTGTGGTAGCGCCTCTCAGCTCATGGTATTGCATATTACGTGCAATATTGCTGTGAGGGCTGTTCAAAGCGTTGCATGAGATAGATATCATAGCCGCCAGCAGCGATTGAGATTTTTGCAAAGCGTAACATGTATGTGAAATGTGGCATGTTCCTGGAAGAGTCCGTCTGGACTCTGCCGGAGTCTTTGTTTCATTTAAGTGTATTTTTTATAATTACTGTAACAAATGGTCACCACCTTTTCTTTTGAGGGGCTCCCTCGTTTGATGCGTCAGCTCGACGGTCGCTCGCCTACGACACTCAGACCATTACTCTCTCTGAACGTCCTAATTGACTGTTCAACAGGTCACGAAGGCGTCGTGTTCCTGAGCGGGCTCCACCTGGCAGACAACCTGCCGCAGATGGCTCTGCTCTCGCAGAAGCTGCGCGCTGAACCCAGCATTGAGCACGTGGACTCGTGGTACGACGAGTTTCAGTTCTATGTCAACTACAACGAGTACGGAGGTGAGATTTGATGCTGACCGGCTGGATGCTGTGAGTTACTGGTTGTAGATCTGATGGGCGCTGTGATGTATATGCCCGTACTTCGGCATCACGGACGCAGACACACTGCAGTGATGTGCTGCTCTTTTTCCAAAAGCCTTGCTGTCTCCTACGTTTTTTCTTCTTCTTTTTTTCGTCGTTCGAAGTTACACGCGCTCAATGTTCCGCTATTTTAGATATCACTTTTCACTGAAGGAGAATCAGAAGAATTCTATGAGTTCCAATCACTTTAGCTGTTTTCGTTAGCAGAGTTTCGCCTTTTCCAAGTTTTCCACCATCGCTGACCTCTGGCCCCTGACTTCCGATCCGTGACCTCTGACCTGCTGACCTGCTGACCCGTGACCTCTGACCTCTGACCCGGCCCGCAGAGCTGCCGGAGCGGTTCGCCGACGGCTACGAGTTTCTGCCGCTGCTGGGCCAGTTTATGTTCAGCCCGCGCGGAGGCAAATACCAGAGTTTCATCCAGTTCAACGGCACACTGACCTGCGGCGAGCCGGCGCCTCCGATCACGGTAAGGGACCCGGGCTCTGATCGGCGGCCGGCTAGTACTCTTGCCCGCGCTCACATACGTGCACGTTACCCCGGCAACGGGCTATTGACCAATGAGAAGCGAGAAAAGTGTTACGTCACTGCGATTTTTCATATACCTGTGCCCCCCGGACGTGACGTAGTGTGCTCGCGCGCGTGCAGGGTCTCTGCGATCGAAAAAGAGCGCTAGCAGCGCGCCACTCGACGCCGCAATTGTCAAAAGCGGCGTGTTAGTATGCTTTATTATGAATGATGTGTGTAAAAGTGAGTTTTTATGTTGTTTATTTGGAGGAAATGGTTGGAATAAATTAAGTTATTTTTATTTCTGTTGGTTGGAGTTTTTATTCAAAAGATTTCGGTCTATACCATTGATATTTACTGAAAATACCTTCGCTTGAATAAATTGCAGATATTTGGCAACTGAAGTGTTAGGTAAGCCTAAATGATATGTAAAAAGGTAAGAGACACCCTGATTATCATTTGAGAAACGAAAATATATGAATTTTCCTTATAAGACTCGCTCAATATGCTACTCCGCGGTTTATGCCCCGAGGGTGTCCGAGGGTTCCCGTTAGTTTGTCGTTGGCGCTCGGCTCGCGCGCGAGCCGACGTCACCGCCTATGACGTCGGCTCGCGAAATACGTCATACCCTGCACACAAAATAGCCGGCTGCCGAACAGCGCTCCGGTCACCATCCTCCTGGTTTTGCGGAGGGTGGGGTGGGGGGGGGGGGAGTAATGGAGCACTGGCGAGGAGGCTCACGGTAGATTCTGCGGAGTAAGGGCTCACGGGCTGGGAAGTGGGAAGTCTATGTCAGTTCGAAAGATTCGTCTGATTCTGTGCAGCGAATATGTTGTATTGTTAATGATAAGCTCGCGCACGTGTAGTTTTCACCCCACGAGGCCTTTCGCTCGTTTCAGTTTCGTCACTTTTTACGGTTTATTGCAATCAGGTCGGCAGTACTCTGTGGGTGCAAAGTGGAAGTGGAGCGTTAACTGCGTGTAATATCATTGTGAAATTCATGTAAGGCTGGGGCTCTGCATCTCATCCAAGTACCGATGCTCTCATTGTCAACAGCTGAGATCGTTTGTCATTGTAGTCGAGCCGTGAAGTTCACAATGACATAATCGTTCGCGAACTAAGAATGATCATAGCGTCTCACGTGTGAGCCACGTGCGCCGCCGCTGCCCAAAGTCGCGGCTTATATAAGAGAAATGCAAAAAGGCTATCTCTATGGATATATGAAAAACGTTTAAACATAGCCTGATGCTCATAATATATCGAAAAGTTTTAAATCCTCAGACTTGACTAAAACTTTTTTCTTATATCTATACTTTGAAAAGTACTCAGCGATAGCACCTCCATCCTTGAAAAATGTTCTTTGTTTATCCCCTCTGGTGATTATTTCACTGACTTTCTTACTATCGATTGATACAAACTCTGTGTCTGGAGCGTACACGTATTTCATTTGTCGCCTCCGCTTGTAACCGCTCCACTGTGCTGTTTCCGCAGGCCTCGATGATCACATTCACGCACCGCCTGATGGACGGGCCACGGGAGCAGATCCCTGCTATGGTGCGCGTCAAAGAGCTGGTCAACTCCGTCAACTTCACCGGCGAAGGTAGGACTCAAGGAGGGGAGGCATGGTGGCACGGGGAGGGTAGGAGGCGGAGAGTTATGGTACATGGAGGGTAGGAGGCAATGTGGGGTGGCGCAGGTAGACGCGAGAAACCCTACGGCGTCGGGAAAGTAAGGAAAGAGTGGTGGACATCTTAGGAAGGCAGGAGGCAATGATGCATGCCGTTTTAGGTGACCGCAAAACAACGGTGCTACTGATTCGTTGACGTTTTTTTACGAATGACGTCTTTTGACGCAGTGCTTGATGTTTGGTAATCAACCATGAACTGGATGTTATGAACTAAAATGTATCTTAGTTGATAGAATTAAAGTGAGGGAATGGACATCCATCAAACCTGTTTTACGGGGTCTCCTGAACCGCCCACCACACCCTAACACCACCTCGTTCCCCCTGTCACCTGTGTGCCGTTTCACAGCACCGCTGGTCCAGCCGCTGGCTGAGGCCTACGCCAGCTGGGAGACGGACCAGGTGATCGAATACGAGCTGTACCGCAACATGGGCCTGGCCATGGTGTGCGTGTTCGTGATGGTGCTGCTGCTGATCGCCAATCTCACCGTCTGTCTGCTGGTGCTCACCTGTGTTCTCGTCACGCTGGTGAGAAAGATGGATGGGAGAGTGAGAGAGAGAGAGAGAGAGAGAGAGAGAGAGAGAGAGAGAGAGAGAGAGAGAGAGAGAGAGAGAGAGAGAGAGAGAGAGAGAGAGAAGAGAGAGAGAGAGAGAGATAAAGAGAGAGGGAGGAGGGGTGGTGATCACACACTGGTAAGAGAGGGAAGAGGTGAGAAGGCTGGTGCGCACTGCTCACGCTGGTAAGCGGCGGGAAGAGGTTCTTGTCTGTTTTGCTTTGATAACACCTGAGAGGTCTATCACTGTACCGACCTCTGTACTTCCTGCACTGAATGCGATACCACTCTGCACCACTTAATTCATTCACGGTGACGCCCTCCCTCCCGTGCCCCGGCAGGTGGACGTGGGCGGTCTGATGCACTTCTGGGGTCTGACTATCGACACCGTCTCCTGTATTGACGTGGTGCTGGCCATCGGTCTGTGTGTCGACTACGCCGCCCACGTGGGGCACACGTTCCTAACGGAGCGGGGCGACCGTCGCCAGCGGGCCGCCGACACGCTGCGAGACATCGGACCGGCCGTCTTCAACGGAGGCTTCAGCACGTTCATCGCCTTCGTCTTCCTGGCCACCTCCACGTCGCACGTGTTTGTGACGTTCTTCAAGGTGAGGCGGGGTAGCGGGGGTCGGTGGATGAATGGAGACTGAGCGAAGCTAATGTTTGCTGCTGGTCAACAGATTACGTAACTCGTTTATTCATATTTTCTTCTTGTTAGCGTCAGATATACGTTATTCCTTCTAGGCTCGTGCTCCTCCTGCAATTTCTTTTATTAGAATGGGTAGTGTGCGTTAGATGAACAATATTCATTAGACTTTCTGGGGCTTACCGATTCACTCCTCTTTCCACGCCGTCTCGAGCTGCGCGTCTCGGAACTGTAATTTCTCCCCCCACTGACCAGATGTCGCTGTGTATCGCCAGGTGTTTTTCGGCGTCACCGTGTATGGCCTGTTCCACGGCCTCGTTCTTCTACCAGTGCTGCTGAGCCTGGTCGGACCGGAGCCCTACCTGCCGGCGCGTACAGACATGGAGCTGGTCTCTGGGGAGGAGAAGAGGGCAGCGCCGCAGGAGGGGGACGCCGTCCGAGAGGAGGATGGGACGCGGCCGGCACAGACGGGTAGGCATTGGTGACCGGGGGACATAGGGGCCTGCGTGGGTTGGAAGGGTGTGAGGCTCTGGGCTGAGGGTTGATGGAGTACAAGCGGTGTGCTACCTGTGGGATTACTGCAGACCTGCAGTCACCTGTGACGAGTCTGGAATCATGGGAGTCCCATTTGTAACATAACGTTGAAAATGTTGTCCTGTGACTTGTTATATCATGACTGTTTGTCATTCTTATGCGCTTTTAATGGTAAGAACGCCTGCTTTTGAGTATCTGGATTTTCATGTAACAGAAGACAGCCGCCAGTATGCTACACTCCATCTGCCGTGTCTAAAGCACCGCCTCTGCATTTCAGATATATCCGATGTGAAGTACGCACCAGCCGTGGCCGATGCACACATCACAGCGATGGCATAGCCTCAGTCATGTTCCTCATTAGATCAGATACCTCAGCGTGCGAGAGTGTATGTCAGACTTCCATGGGCGCCGGGGGTAGGGTGTTTGACCGCTGCGGCCCCTACTGGAGCTGATAGACTTTGAGAGTGGTTGTGTAATGACGGTTAGACCGTGTAACCGACGATCTCGGTGTTTGATTGAATGAAACTGTGAGACAAGTCCTGACGAGGAAGGAGAGGATGAGATGTGATAGAGGTATAAGTGAATGTGTTGGAGCTGTGACGACTTTGTTCGATAACATCGCACAGTCCTGAAGGGCACAGATGGAGCTGGCTGTGGCAAATGTCTAATTGCCGCCGTGTGGGTTTGTCTTGGGATTTGTTTGGGTAGGCCCCGTGTGACGGGGATCTCCACTCTGCCGCCGTCCAGCGGTGGAGCGGACAGTGATATGGCTGGTGCCAGCGCAGACCGGATATTTCTTCATGTGATGATCGTGCCAGGTACGGTGATCCTTGTCATTGGTTGGCGAGCGAGCGAGTGAGTTTGTCTGTGGTTTAACGGAAAATCTCAGTATGAGCGGGCTGACCCGTAGCGCCATGCCGACCATAGCGTCGATAGTGATGAAACCGTTTGTGGCAGTGGCTGGTCGCAATCTATTAAGTACGCCGTGGGCTTCGCTCTCTGTGTGTCCTACCCTCATTCGACCTGACCTCCCTGGACCTCCCAGTGAGGCATCGATCAGGATCAGACTTGCCGGGATGGGGTAGGATCCTGGCTAGTCCAGACTGGCTGGCCGGGCTGCCTGCGGCTAGTTTTGATATGTTTCCAAAGCCATCACTGTTATGAAAAAGTTATGTCTTACTCTTCGAATCAGAACTTTCTGCATTTGAGTGGAATTTGCTTGTTCTTACTCGTGAGACCACTCAAATCTGGCTAAAAACAAATAACGGGAGGCCCGTCTAGAAAAGCTCTGCAGTCACTTGCCTATATGTTTGCCTTGATCTTCTTGTATTGTGTGTGCTCTGATACTCGTATCGTATCCCCAAGACGTTCCAGATTAACGTCGCTGTATGGTGTCTTGAAAAGTAGCGACGTTTTACACAGTTTTCTGTCAGTAGGGGAGAGTGGGGTAAGATGCCCAGGGTGGGAAAGACGCCCCACCCCCTCTAGCGGCGAAACAAAGAATCGAACCTGGAAATTAATGTTCTTAGCGTAAAGCGGAAGCCTGCCTTGTTAACTGCACAAAAATTTGCGAGGTTCAGTTGGGCAGCGGCTGGCTGGTGATTGCATGTTTTTTATTTGCTGCTTTCAAAAAATATTTTGGTGTCAAAACATTGTAAATATCAAAGAAGGTAGATAATTTTTGCGTTCCTTGCTATAGTCGTGATAAATTAACATGCGTGTACTGTGTCCCAAACAGTTCGTTTCAGGGTGTAGTTTTATGGCTAACAAATTGTACTGATTTAATGTTACCTCGGTACCTTGGGGTAAGATGCCCCCTGTCCTGATGGGGAAAGACGCCCCCCTAAATCCGTAGGCTGTCCTTCAAGCAGCCCGTCAAATTATTTATTACATACCTGTAATGAGAGACAAAAGCCGATCTGGGACTATTGAGAGTCCAGTACGGTCGGGTGCTCCCCATGCCGGTCTCTCGGCCCACACAGCGACTTTTGGGCGGCATCTGACTCTGAGAGCCCTTACGAAGGCCTCTGTGGGCCACATTATTGGCTCCAGGGCCCCTCACGACATCCTTTGAGGGCTCCCACGTTGGCTCCACGGGCCGCGCTGGCATCTGAGGTCCCCACGATGGGCTCGAGGGCCCTCAAGCATCATGAAGACCTATAAGGGCCCCACAGTGGTCTCCGAACGCCACCACGGAGGCTTGTTTGGCCGCGCTGGACTATGATGGCCCTAACGATGACCTCTGAAGCCCCCTACGACTACTTTTGAGGGCCCTTACGATGACGTTTGGTGTCTACTGCAGGCCCGAAGGGACTACTGATTCGTTCAGGCGATTCACGTGCCCATTTATGTCACTTATAGTGCAGGGGGCATCTTACCCAACACCAGGGGGCGTCTTTCCCACCCTGTGGGGTAAGATGCCCCCTTTCACTTCTTCAGGAAAATGCTTAATAGCAAAAAAAGTTATCATATTTCAAGCACGAAAGTGTGATATTTTTGGAGAAAAATGATGTCGGCTTCCGTTGAAACTACAAGTTTTTGCTTTCCGATCGTCATTTTCGAATAATATATGACATAGTAAAACCCTGGGCATCTTTCCCCACTCTCCCCTACGTGTAATGGAATTTTGTGAACGTGTTTTTTTTTTCGGAAATATGTCTTTACGTGTGACTAACTCAGTTGTGAGCTGATTCAAAGGAAACACAAATTAAATATGCAAAAGCGTCGTTTCGCAATAAGCACAGTGCCCGCGCTAAAATAGTAAAATGTTTGAGTCCCCTAAGCGCACCTGTCCTGCACTATATGAGCCAACATGGCTTGTGCGACTTTATATTTGTATAATGCTAAGTCCTTGTGTTTGGAATCCATTGTCATTTTACATGCACCTGGCTGCCTTGCCACCACATTGTGTGAACTGTACGTTAAACTCGTGATTTCTATTTACCTCGAGCAATAACTGTAACGCACATGTGCACTGTGCAATGTGCGTTGTAGAAGCTCCATTCGTATCTCTTACCTCAGATATATGAGCAAGGCAAACGCGCATTTACTTGTTCATGTGTCTGGGATAACATGTCACTGGTTAGACCAGTGAGTTTTCGCTCTGTACGCGTGTTATATGGAAGCCGCTCACGTGTGTCTGTTCAGTGACATAAGATAGCGGTGCCAGAACTGTAAATAGATACAGCGTAGTCATTATTTCTTTGAGATAACCTATGTGCAAGCTGCCGATTTGCGGAAGTTCGCCGTGAGTGTTTGGAGGTGCATGATTCGTGAACCAGTGTTTTTTTTCGGAGGCTTGAGCGTGGGGCGTGCAGGTCACACCACTAGTCGATTTTTTTTTTCGTTGCCCCACTTGCAGGTGCCTAGCGCCATGTCGACTTCACGAGGGACGATTGTTTGTTTTGTAGCATGTGTTTGAAGTGTAATACAACAGTGAATAGTTACATTCTTTGTTGAGGGATGGGTGGTGCCTGACGATCGTGGTTCACAGATTCCTTGTGAAACAGCTACGTTTAAGATCTAAGGATTCGCAGGCTTTCAGGCTGCTTTCAGAGACAAGGCATACACATGGCTAATTGGAGATGATTAGCAATAGAAATGGCTAAACGGATTTCGCTTTAGTCGTTCGATGGCTATTCCGTCTTTCTTTGTCCGTTCGGGTTAGCTGGGGACGGATGCGAAAGGCACGGCTTCTTTTACCGCCTCACATTCGATGCGATACAGCAGGGTTCGCGAGGGGGAGGGTGTCTGGGTAACCGACTCCCGTCTCGAACCAGCGCTGGTGTACGTACGTATGTACTAGTACTTACGCCTGGGGTGGGACTCATACGCGTGAGGGGATGACGGCGAGTGTCCATTTCCTTCCCCCCTCCACGGCTGTCCCCCCCCCCCCCCCTCCTGCGGTTCCAGTTCGTTCTCCTTTCGTCACGGTGCTCGCCACAAGAGTTCTGCGCGGTCGTACATTTTTACTACACGGCTTTACTATCGACTCCATGAATACGCGATCGGGTCCGGGCGTCGATGATCGCCGGCGGACTGCAGCGTGGTAGTAACGACGAGCGAGGGACCCCACCGTAACCAGTAGGTAACCACCCCTCCTTCCTGGCTCCCTTAGCCTGGTACAGGGTAGTTAACTGATGCCGCTGAAGCCTAAAGTCGTGTCCGATGATGTTGGCTCACAGCCACCGTTGTCTGAGGAATGACGATTCGCATTTCTTCGTCGGACGTCAAAATCTAGCAGTAATTCTCTGAGCCTGTCTTTTTTATTCAAAACCGTACTCATCCGAAGATTGAACTTGAATGGGTCTCACGGTCGCAATTTTTTGGCGATAAGACAGGGTTTGTTGGGTGCTAGTTGTCGGTTCTCCGCATTTTGTCGCCACTGGAATAATGTCTTGGTTAGATCCCTGGTCAGCCTGGCGGGGAGGGACGATGAACGTTCCACCACCCACCCCATCCCGCCCCTGCCGGCCCCGTGTCAGCCTGTCGCGGTGCAGACTGGCCGTCAAAGTACCGCTGTCCGGCGCTGATAAAGCTCACGATCCCACGGTATGGCCGCGCTAAACTGGGCGTTACCCAGAGCCTGTGATCGTCCCGGAGAGCATTACCAAATGACGACCGATTGAGGGCGAAAGTAGCCGCTGCACGCTGAGCTTTCAATAAAAACGTGGCAACCCCGATATCCAATACCTAGTTGGTGTTTTGGCAATTGCCAATTGGCTGCTTCCGAATTATTCGAGAATGCTGATGAACGGAGAAAGCTTTTGTGGCAAATTTACGTTCCTTGTTCGCTTATGCTTTCAGCTATGTCTGTAGGTACTTACGAGTTACGATTTACTAGCAATAAGCATTGATAAGAATAACCTCTGTTCTAACCAACATCGTGCCTTTAATAGGTGTAATAGAAGGTTAGAGGTAGATGGTAGGTATGTTAGGCACTGTCACACGCGCGGTTTCTCATGACATTGAAGCCTCAAAGCCAATCATGTTGCGGTTATGTAACATGCTTCCCAGTTCCCACAGTATACAAGGTAGCTACTTTTACAGGCCGCATCATTCACGTCGATTATCCCCGCAGCTCTGTGGCAGCATGTGTATTAACTCTCAGCATATCGTAGATAAGTGTAACTTGTAACCTGGCTAGTCATTGTTCAAATTCCGGCTATATTTAGACCCTAATGCAGTTTTTTTTTTTGCGCTCAGGATAAGCTGACTCAGGCTTTGACTTCAAAAGGTCACCCTTAATCCTTATTGATTTTTGTTTTGCAATAGGTACCTATGCTCTTTTCAGACGGAGGCTGGGCGCCGAAGGCGCGGGGCTAGATTGCAACAACCGATTGCAAATGGTCTTGGGTCATGCATTGCTTATTTATGAATGTTGTGAGTATATGAATTATGAATGTTACTACCTAGGCTTTTCATTGTTATTCGGATATGTCTTGCGACCTAAAAGTATCTACTTATTGGACTGGGGTCCTGGATTTCCATGCCCTGCTAGGGGGCGTTTGAACCCCCCCCCCCTATAACTCGGCTCCTGGGCCATGTAGCGATACGCGGAAGGCAGCGTTCGAAACAGCGCCAAAAATAAGGACGAAATCACTTCGGTCAATTTTTTGATCAGGTCAAAGGTCAGGTCATCAGAGGCAAAATTTCGCCGATTTTCAGGTCGAATGTCGACAATTTCCAAGAAGCCAACGCATAACTCGGGAACCAATAGAGTTACAGCGCCGCGGAAAAGCGCATTCGATAGCCTTGTTAATGCCCTTTCTGAATAATCCTCTCAGATTTGCCCTAACATCAACGGTTTTGCGTGTAGTGGGCAAAAACTGCAAAAATAACCAATTTTTCGGAAACAGTTTTTAAGCAATAACTTTTGACCCAAGGCATGAGGTTACTTTTACCGACATCGTATTCCTCTCGCCAAGACGCATCGAATTAACTATAACTTAACCTTCAAAGGTCAACTTGAAAATTTTACCTCAGGTCAAAGTCATGACCTGAACGAAAATGGCCATGTTGCATATTACTTATCAGTCGATCCGTATCGTCGAGCTGAACACATATAAGGCGTTTTCATCGCTCTAGCTTGCCTCTATCAAACGTTATTTGCGAAAAAACTGTTAGATACCATTCGTGACCTGAGATGACCTCAGAGGCATAAACGGGGGTTACGGACACCATTTTCATGTTCAGTGTGTCTAAGTTACTTGTAATTCAGTGTTTGGGAGCGTTTATAATGGCTTTCGTCCAAAAGCGGCGCATTTCAGTTTTCTCCCATTGACTTATAATGGGGAGGTCGCAAAATTGACGTGATCTTAGGTCATCGATATCAAAATTCTAAGATAGGTTTTGATCTAAGATAGATCAAAATTCTATGATAAAAATTCCTATACATTTTGTACATGCTATTGCTCGTACACTGAAAACAATTTAACCCAAGGCCCGCGAGTAAACCGGTGTTTTGCGGGTGCCCCTATCCGCAACCATTTTTAACCACCCTCCCAGGAGTAGTGCTAGATCCCATTGCGGTGTAGTCGTACTTGCTCTGACCGGATATAACCGCTCTCAGCGAACATGTCCGCTGAGAGCAGGGACGACTACACCGCAATGGGATCTAGCACTACTCCTGGGAGGGTGGTTAAAAATGGTTGCGGATAGGGGTACCCGTAAAACACCGGTTTACTCGCCAGCCTTGGGTTAAATTGTTTTCAGTGTAGCAATCGCTGAAAGTTTCAAAGCGATCGGTCACTCGATGTAGCTATGGCAAACATTGAAACTTTTTATTAGGTGATGCTACTTCAAGTGACCGTGACTTGACCTTGAACGACCTTGGTCTGAAATTTTCACAACATGTGTAGAATGGATTATAATAAGGTGTCGTTTTTTAGATATTCGCGAAAAAACGCAATGGGGTGTTCAAAAATGTGGGTAGTCAGCAGGGCGCGCGTAAGTGATAAAATCAAGATTAAACTAGATTTTGAAATTGTTATTTCGCTCAATTGTACATTAATCAATATCTGCACCCTACGAATTGCTTATTAGATCTATGAAAGGTTGTGTCTTCCTTCCTTTGACCGAAGGGTTGGATTTTAGACGGCAGGAGAAGGCATCAAATAACAAATTATTACGAGCTACACCCGTCGCTAGCATAACCGTTTTATGACACAAATAAAACGTGGCACAGCCGCGTAACATTATAATCCAGCGCAGAGCTGCGCAGATATTAGTATTAATATCCACATAAAAGATGACATCGGCTGCCTCGAATGTGCCGTTATATCATTAGCGTCGCCACGGGGGGGCAAGCGGGGCAGCTTGCCCCCCAACCTCGGACCGGGCACCCCCTGAGATCGATACAGATCCGATGAGATTTTGGAGTCGGGGAAAAATGGGGGTACCTTTCTGAGAATGCCTGTGAGGTCAGACTCTGTTGGAGCGTGCAGTTCAAACCAAAGTCAGAGTCGCAGTCGCCAAAATCTTCAAGACTCCGACTCCAGACTCAGAAATGTCAATGCCATGATTCATGCCATGTTCCTAGTTGGTTCTTTATTACATTTTGTAGCTGATTTTCATAAGTTTTGGAGTGCTGACACATAATTTTCGTTCAAAGCGTGACACGAAATCTTCGGGGCCTTTCTCAACTCTCGTCAAATGTCTGCGACAGGCACAAGTACCGTTCAAGTGCCGCAGGGCTCATGAGCTTGCTTTTCACACAGGCTCCTAAGGAGCTCCACTGAGCTCTAAGAAGCTTTCGGAGGGCCCAAACCGGCCTCTGAGAGTCCCACTGGTGTCCATGTTCTCTAGAGGGCCCATACAGGGATCTTTGCGGACATTATACATACGTAGACCTCTGAAGGGCCACACGAATCTTTGAGGATGCCTTCGAAAATTTCTAAAACCTCAACTGGCCTATGATAGTTCAGCCGAACTTTTGAGGCGACAGACTTTACTAACCCCAACCCGGCATCTAAGGGGTCACAACTCACGTGTCCCTCTGAGGGCCGCAACACATGTTTCTTATGTCCCTACCAACGTAGGGTCCTTAAGGATTCGACACAGACCCCGACGGTTCACACTGTTATTCGAGGGCTCCAGGCTCACCCTGGGCCTAGTCTCTTTGCGCCCGCCGCCCACACTGGCTTCTGAAAGCTCGTGTGCCCTAAAGGGCTTTCCGGGCCCACCTTAGGCTCGGAAAGCCCTAAAGCACCACATACACGTAAATATTTGGGGTGACCCACGCCGATCTCCGGGATCCTAAACAGGCTTCTGAGAGTCCACACTGACCCTGAGCGGCCTGAAATGGCCTGGAAGTCGCAATCCTATCACTAAGGGATCCCTTGCCGCTATGCCGTGCGTAACTTTTGGTTCCGTTAAATATTTTTGGTCGCGTTTGCAGCGCTTCCATTCACTCGAAAAAAAAAAAACAGAAACTTTTTGTTCACACTCGAGTGAACAAAACACTTCTTCTCACTGCAGCAAGGATGAATGATGTACTTCCGATTCACACTTCCGACATTCTCTCTCAGTCTCCGCCGAATGCCCAATTCTTAGCTACAATCGGCGGCTGGGATAAGCCCTATGCATTTCACGTAAAACCTCGGCATGCATGCGTGAATGGAGGTTTTAGCGAGGTGATACGATTCAAATGGAGCGTTTTTCACCTTCTTCTGGGTAATTTGTCCGGAAATTTCAAAATTTTGATTTTTTTGTAAAAAATACATGCTATAGCTAGAAGGAAAACTTTGTCACCATCGGATTCCTCGCACCATTGCGCGTCGAATGATATGTAAAACGAGTGAGTAACGGCTGGGGAAAGGCAAGATTTAACCATAGGCGCGGGAGCCGGGGGGGGGGCAGTGGGGGCAGCTTGCCCCCCCCCCCCCCCAACTCTGGGGCCGTGGGGGCGGTGCCCCCACAGCTTTGAGACGGAATACCACACTTTTTTTTGCAAATGTTTTCTTTTTTTGTTGAAAAAGCCGAGGGGTGAAAAATAAGTGGCCTAAAACCGGTGAGAAAACTAGATTTGGGGGTACCCTAGGTTAATCTCTATTATGGTGTGCCCCCCTCCCCCCCAGTCGGAAAGTAGTTCCCGCGCCCCTGGATTTAACACAAAACTTGATTTTGCCCCCCCCCCCCCAACCGAAAATGTCTGGCGACGCCTATGCGTTATATTGTTCAGAATTTCGGAAAGTTTGTCCTGGGGAAGCGGCTGCGGTTCTATTGTGCGTGACAGCTGAGGGTGGGACGCTTCAGCAAGAACAGTTGACAAGATGGTTTTTGTCAGCGGATTGGTTGGGAGGCCACATTTCACGGACTTGCTGCACATACAGCGGAGACCGCTTTAGTGCTCGGGGGCCAGGCTAAGTGCATATCTAAAGGCCAATAAGCTTCGAGCTCACCGTGTTTTATTTTGTACGCCAGACCTGTCTAACGTCTAGCTTTGTACCTTCTACTGCTGAACACTTGCATGGATCTAAACGATACCTACGTATAACGGCTTTCTCTCATGCAAATATGCTCTTTCGTTTCTGAAGTTGTTACGCATACCTACCTACCATGACCGAATGTTCTGCATGCACCGCACATAAGCACGCCACCAAAGCCCTTCTCTTCCGGACAACATCGCAGCCAAGTTATCACCCACTCGAAGCCATCACCGACGCCGCCTGATACACTGAAAACAATTTAACCCAAGGCCCGCGAGTAAACCGGTGTTTTGCGGGTGCCCCTATCCGCAACCATTTTTAACCACCCTCCCAGGAGTAGTGCTAGATCCCATTGCGGTGTAGTCGTACTTGCTCTGACCGGATATAACCGCTCTCAGCGAACATGTCCGCTGAGAGCAGGGACGACTACACCGCAATGGGATCTAGCACTACTCCTGGGAGGGTGGTTATAAATGGTTGCGGATAGGGGTACCCGTAAAACACCGGTTTACTCGCCAGCCTTGGGTTAAATTGTTTTCAGTGTAGGCAGCCAATTTTCCGGCAATTTTCCCGTGGTGGCCAGCTGGGCAGGTCGGTAACCAATCAGCAATTAAACCGGACACATCCAGCGGAGGTGCGCGGTGCGCGCTGGTCACGGTTTGTTTCATTTTCTGTCGCCGGAACCGCCGGTCGTAACTGTCGCTCACTGTGGTGCGATGGCATCTGTCGGTGGCCCCCAGTTTAGTTACTGCCACTGGAGGGGCAGTTAAAGAGGGTCGCCCTTTCACGTGCCCGCGCGGTGCGTGTTGGAGACGGTGGGATGGCCATGTCTTGCTCGTACTCCATCCTCAGAGCTGGTGTCCCTGCTGCGGCGCAGCGTCTCGTTAAGTAGCTTCTGCTACGTGTGTGGTGGATTCGCTAGCCGTATGCACTGTGCAGTGATTACTAACCGGAGTCCTAGCTGACTCGTCCGCCGAGCAATTTGTCAAAAACATGCTGAAATGTAGCGTTGAAGGGCTCGGTAGTGGGTCCATTAAAAAAAAGATAAATACCTACTAGATCTATCCACAGTCTTATCAGTGTGACCAATGACTTCGAATCTGAAGTTACTTGGTATGCACTAACTAGGTACCGTAACAATCGAAGATCGAAAGTTATAGTTAGGGTAATAAATTCTGCCATAGAACCGGAATTGCGCGATCGGAGGGAAGAGGGTAGGGTCAGCGCAACAAGCTTCGCTTAGCGGAGGCTCTGTCCTTCTGAATCCTTCCAATCAAAAGGTTCGGACAAAAAATAATAATTTAAGCGATGCATAGTACATGCGTATGGTTCTCCTGATATCGATTTCGGGTGATCTGGTTCAGTTTGCAGCTTTCTTTGTAATACAGAGCACCGCAAGTCACGATGTGAGATTCATTTTTGAATTCAGTGGCAGTCGCATTCTTATCGCCAAGTGGCCGAGCTATGCGGCACAGTATGAATTCAGGCGCTCGCCGCTTCCGCCATCTATCGTCAGCCTTTTGTAACTGATGAGCCGTGCAGGCGATTCACTAGCACTACATCAAAGCTTTCCGTACTTCATTGTTAACTATATGAAAGTATTGTTGAGCATTATGAAAGCATTGCAACGTTCATGGAAGTATTACATCCTTGTTTAATATACCATTTGTCATTTACCATAAGGCAAACCAGTGCGATTTACCCTCGGCCAAAGTACCTACACACAAAAATGAATGGCCGCCTAAGTGGTTCCGGTCCCGGACAGGTAAACACTGCGCTTCCACCCACGCTGACAGCGGACCGCAAAGTACTGCCTCTCGCAGCGCTTAGAACAAAGTCGGTGTGCGTCCCTGTCACCGATTGAGGGGTTTAGTTTGGCGCTCGGGCGGCAGCGTCGCTTTGACCTGTCGCATCCTCGGCTCCACTCGAGAGAAAATCCCACTCTGAACGGCCGGCCCGCCGAGCCGATGGTAAAAGTTGGATCCTGTCACCATTTGTGTCTATAATACAACATTAGGCCGAGTGAGTGGCCAAGTTGCGCCGTCTATTTGCATAACTGCGACACCGGCGCGGCCGCCTGCGGCGCGGCTCCCAGCAATAAAACCTGCCCGGCCGGGGGGCGGACAGCAGCGCTCAATAGCAGCGCCTCTCGACAGTCCGGCATTGGTCCTGCCTGCAGTCCGAGCATGCAGTGCTGTGGCAAAGGCGTAGTGCCACCGGCGACACCGAGAGGTGGGAAGACATCCAGATAGGCCGAGAAACATGCAAGTTACAAACAGACAGACAGACAAACAGACAGACAGACAGCCAGACAGACAGACAAGCCGGAACATGCATTGAAGATCATGAGTGCAGTTGCCATGCTGTTATGCATACTCGTAAATATTGATTCCAATGTATTTTACAGATTTGTGGGACTAGAAAACGGCAATTCAAAGTCTAACGAATGAAAATTGAACGTCGTGCTCGATGCAATTTGATCACACTAACATAAGTTGTCCCGGAAAACAGCAATCAGTGTAATATTGCTTGCATAAAATAGCAAGCACGGATTGTGAGTTTCAACCAACACTTCTGCAATGATTGGCTAAAGCTTGCGACACATTGCGAAGTGAAAGGGTCTGTTTAGAGACTGTGTTGATCCCTCTGGAGCCATTCGCCGCCCTAACTGATTATCCGTTATGAGGCATTTACGGAAATCAGGAGCCATTGATTCTCATTCTGACACTCTCCAGGGGCTCGTAGAAGTTCTACAGACATTACGTTTAAGTGACGCTCTTAAGCACACATAAGTGGATGATGCCCCGAGTCAGGGACGCGGCAAGACTATGTTTAGTAAGAATCTTGGTTTTGGTCACCAGGTAGAAGGTAGAACGGTTGAGGAGAAAAGTTAGAAATACTTAAGTTATGCTTTGCAACATTCTAAGACCGAGAAAGCGAGCATTATAAGGAAGGTTATCAACATCCAGGGTGTGTCAACTGTCGAGCATTGCATCCTTAGGTAAAATTATCCGAAATTCTGAAATTATTAGAAAATACCTTGTTACCCCACAACCAAACTAAAACCCCAATGCTGCTCTTACCACGCTATAGCGATCTGATCTCACAGGCGCCACAGTACTAAATTTGGAACAAAAGCGTCAAGGATTAGCGGCTTATTGCAATTCATTAGGTCTTGAATCACCATCAAGCGGTATGTTCTATCCACTGGGTATATCACAAACAAGTTTCATTTTGATAATGATGCGTTATAATTGATGCAGCAGCAACAGAACATCTGTCTCTGTGGCATGCTTCATGCCTGACAAAAAAAAAAAAATATATTTCCAACCCGAACTCCGTAGGTACCGTTTTACTAGCCTATAATCCTTTGGGTACGGCCCTCTCATTGCTTGAGTGAGCCGTTTGTGGGATAATTTTGGCTCCAGGTATCCAGCATGGTATTGTCCTAGCTTGAGCTCGTCAAAACTATAAGAGCCTAACTGTCAAAAGAGAGATAGTGCTAGCCTTATCGCCTTTTATACGTTAGCCTGTACAGCGGTACACCAGAGGTCTATGGTGTACAGTGGTCTAGCCACGCCTTGTCCTTCGACGGCACAAGGGGGGGGGGTTGCCCCCTTGCGTTTGCCCCCACCCCCACCCATCGAGCTAGAGCTTCGCGGAAAAAAACGAGCGTGTTGCCCGTGACGAGAGGAAGCCGATGATACCTAATTTCAAGGTCCTAGGTCATCGGTTGACCTTCCAGGTCAGGTCAATGACCCAAAAGTCGGGAAAATCGATACCTGTTAGAAAGTCGTGAGGCGTGGCTGCTATGGGTTTTTCGGGGTGCTGATCACGATTATCATGTAAGTTTTGATCACAGATGATGTCTTCATGCATTAAAGGGACTATCCAACCTTCTAAAATGTTTTTAAACCAGTTAAATTGTGCCCCACTTTATAGATTGGATGACCAGGAACACGGTTCTGGCATTTATTTTTCATTAAACATCTTAGGCTTCCCATATTCCAAACACAAACTTTCAAATATGTGACGTCACAGCCCAAAATTACCTCCTTCCCCAGGCCACATTACTGTCATAAAGCTGATTCTTTTTACTCTGTAGGCACCACAACAAAGTTCAGACCAAGTATTCAGCGATTTTTCAACGAACAAACCCATTTAAATCAGAATGACTAAACGAGGTGACGTCACGCTAACGGTCGCTCCATGTTGAAGATAGGGCCTTGCACAAGGCCCATTTTCAAATGAAGGGAACGAATTTCTTCAACACCAAGAGGCCGCGGGGGTTGCAACCTAGATAGATAGTGGTTTCTGAACCTCGCCGCAAACTTGGCTATCTCAACTCAAACCCCATGTTAAAGGTGGGATAGTCCCTTTAACCCTATTCCTGGCGGGCTCCGCCGGGACAAGAAACTGGCGGGGGGGCCGATTCGGCCCCCCTTCAGATCTCAAAAACTACACATCGCAGCGACAAACGGTAAACGGCATCGGATACGCACGGTCAAGATCTACAATTTTTACTAAGGTCATTATCAGGTCAGGTCAAAGATGACGTCACAGGGGTCGAAAAAGTCAAAATGGCGGCGCTAGATATGGAGAGAGTTTTTCTCGAATAACTTTCGAATTAGTCAAGATAGGAACAAACTAAGGGCATCATCGTGATCCTCTCGTCAATCCGCATCGAATGATATATATATTGACCTCGAAAGGTCAAGGTCAAAGGTTGACCTCAGGTCACGTGACCTCGAGGTCATCATGTATATCATTCGATGCGTCTTGACGAGCTGAACACAATGAGACCATCCACGCGTCTGTATCTTGTTCCTGTACGGAGTTATTGGCCAAAAACCTTTGGTGACCTTTGATGACGTCACATGACCTCACAGCTGCCCAACAGCAAAACAGACCTCAAGGTAGTGAAGGTTGATTGTATATGAAGTCATGTATGGTATATGGGGCCATTCCGACCCGTTTTAGTGGTAAAAACAGGGAGATGATTTTTCCCCCATTGACTTATAATGGGGAGGTCGCGAAACTGACTTGACCTTAGGTCACCGATATCAAAATTCCGAGATATACAAATTGCACACACTGGTACCCTAACTAAAGCCTGAAGAGAAGAAATTGATCGGTCAAAAACTCTAGCTCTGGCGTGATTGCAAACTTTTCTGAGGTAGGGTCACCAAACCGCCTCTGGTGACCTGACCTGAGGTCAGATCAACTCAAAATTTTCAGACATGTTGCGTAGAAGCCTTTTAGGAAAAGTCAGAAAATTTGAGCTTCCTAGCTCAACGCGTTTGGGAGAAATAACCAAAAAACCTCAGGGGGGGGGCTCCTGAGGCCCCCCCCCCCCGCCAGGAATAGGGTTAAGGCCAGGTCTGGTCAGGTAAGGTCAGGTCAACCAATAAGGGTATTCGTCATAGGTGGCAACCGCCTCTGACAGCTTCCTTCGTAACATGTTACGAAGGCACCAAAACTACATCGTAAATGTTCAAATGGTTGCTAAATTCGAATTCAGCTCCAAAAACCAGCCTAGAAACATTTAAAACTCGAAAAAGTGAATCGAGGTCACCAAAGGTCAGTGACCTGACCTGACTTTCCGGTGACCTTGACACCCACCCTAATGCATGGGGGCAGCATCATATCCCATGTTCGAACGCTTAAAACCACGAAAAGACCGCAAACGCGCGGCTAATGCGAGCCTACATACGCCGAATCGTGATTCCGGCCAAACATGGTCTCAAAAAGTAGGTCACAGGTCAAAGGTCATAAGGGTCAGGGTCATGAAATTTTCAGGGTAGGTGTAAAATTGATCAACGCGAGAATACTGAAAGTTTCGTCGCGATCGGCTGCTTTTTACGCGAGTTATTCGCGAAAACCCAGGGGAAGTCCGTTCGACCCCCCCCCCCCAATACGGGCGAGGGTTAAGGTCTAAGGTCATCGGTTGACCTTCCAGGTCAGGTCAATGACCCAAAAGTCGAGAAAATCGGGACCTGTTAGAAAGTCGTAAAGTGTGGCTGCTATATTTTTTTTTGGGGGGGGGGTGCTGATCACGAATATCGTGTTATTTTTTATCACAGATGATGTCGTTTAGCATTTAAACCAGGTCGGGTCAGGTCAGGTCAGGGTCGTGACGGGTATTCGTAGTACGTGTCAACCGCCTCGGACAGCTTCGTAACATGTTACGAAGGCACCAAAACTACTTCTTAAATGTTCAAATGGCTACTAAATTCGAATTCAGTTCCAAAAACTAGCTTAGAAACATGTAAAACTCGAAAAAGTGAACCGAGGTCACAAAAGACTGCAAACGCGCGGCTAATGCGAGCCGACATACGCCGAATCGCGATTCCGGCCAAATATGGTCTGGGATAGAAGTCACAAGTCAAAGGTCATTTGGGTCAGGGACAGGGTCATGAAATTTTCAGAGTAGGTATAACATTGATTGATACGAGGGTTCTGAAAGTTTCGTTGCGATCGGCCGCTTTTCACGCGAGTTATTCGCGAAAAACCTTGGGAAGTGCATCACCCCCTGTGCCGGCGAGGATTAACATATCATAATCCATGAACCAAATATCATTTAACCCGCGCACCGACGGGGGTCTGCGCCAACTTAGTACCGACGGGGGGGGGCGGATGACCGCCCCCCCCCTGAGATCTCGAGAACGAAGCAAGATAGCGACAAGCGGTAAACGGCATCGGATACGCACGGACAAGGTCTACAATTTTTACTAAGGTCATTTTCAGGTCAGGTCAAAGATGACGTCACAGGGGTCGAAAAAGTCAAAATGGCGGCGCTAGATATGGAGAGGGTTTTTCTCGAATAACTTTCGAAGTAGTCAAGATAGGAACAAACTAAGGGCATCATCGTGATCCTCTCGTCAATCCGCATCGAATGATATATATGTTGACCTCGAAAGGTCAAGGTCAAAGGTTGACCTCAGGTCACGTGACCTCGAGGTCATCATGTATATCATTCGATGCGTCTTGACGAGCTGAACACAATGAGACCATCCGCGCGGCTGTATCTTGTTCCTGTAAGGAGTTATTGGCAAAAAACCTTTGGTGACCTTTGATGACGTCACATGACCTTACAGCTGCCCAACAGCAAAACAGACCTCAAGGTAGTGAAGGTTGATCGTATGTGAAGTCATGTATGGTATATGGGGCCATTCCGACCCGTTTTAGTGGTAAAAACAGGGAGTTGATTTTTCCCCCATTGACTTATAATGGGGAGGTCGCGAAATTGACCTGACCTTAGGTCACCGACATCAAAATTCCGAGATATACAAATTGTAGCTACTAATGACCTAATAACATCCTGCGACTTTCAAAGGCCTCCGACATCTACTGTAGCTCTGGCACGGTGACAAAGTTGCAAAAAAGTGACTTGAGGTTGGGTCATTCAAAGTGACCTGGTGACCTGACCTTAAAAGTTAGGAGGTTCAAACTTGCACACCATGTGTAAAATTGATGAGAGAATAGTCATACCAAATTTCGCGGCGCTACGCGCCGCGGTTTTCCCGCTATCCGCGAAAAACCTCAGGGGGGGGCGGATATCCGCCCCCCCCCGTCGGTGCGCGGGTTAAGCATGTTGGCACGTTTCTGACAACACAACGTTTCGAAACACACGGATTACCTACTTAACCCTCGCACGACCAGGCCATTTCTCATAACACGAACGACCAGGGGGGGGGGGGGGTTGTTACGACCCCCCCCCCCTGGCGTTTCGAAACGGAAGGTCGTAGAGCTTAGCGGAAAAAACCAACGGATTGCTCTCAACGAGATCTCGCGATTGGTGGTATATTTTTTGGTCCTAGGTCCACATTTGACCTACTTATGACCGGTCAAAGGTCAAATTTTCCGAAAAAAAATCAAACTTTTTCAACTTTCCGCGGCGATTGCGGCAAAACGGTGGGCGATATCGACTTGAAATCTTCACTACCGTGTTCCTTGATCAATTCTTTATCGTTTGGTATGTATTTCGTTTCCCTAGCTCTAAAAATGGCGCGTTGGGAGCGCCGGAAGTCGGCAAGGTCACAGTCGGCGGCAGAAATTCGAAAAATCAAAATTTAAATTTTTGAAACCTGATTGTATTTTTGGATTTGGGAGGTCCATTTGCTCCCTATAGAAGCTAATATTGCTGCATATTCCCATTGAGGTGACAAGAATTAGCAAAATAGTGGTTCGGGCGCTTTTCAAAAATAGTACCGGACGCTGTTCCTCTTGTGACGTCATAGCTCCGTGACCTGACCTGACCCGGTCAATTTTCTTACACCACACGATAGCCAATGCTTGCCCCAACATGCATGGGAAGTTTCATCATGATCCATCAAACAATGTGGGTATTACCGGCAGAAAACCTAGGGATTCGGCGCACACGTTTGGTAACTGTCGGCCGGAGGCTGTACCTCTTATGACGTCATAACTCCGTGACCTGACATGACCCGATCAATTTTTTTTCGACAAAAGATGCGCAAAGGCTGCCCCAGAGGGTATTGAAAATTTCAGCCCGCTACGACAAGCCGTTTAGCGTGCACTTCGAAAAAACCTCAGGGGGGGGGGGGTTGATACAAAGTCTTAACCCTAGGCGTTCTAGGGTTAAGACTTTAGGTATTTGGCCAAATAGCGCCAAATGTGATCAATAATGTGCCAGGTAATCGTCGCGAAAACCACTAATTTCAACCCATGAACCTATATACCTTAGGTTTCCTATGCCGCTAATCCATGATAGATACCATAGGTTACCATAGGTTTCCTACTCTTAAGTCGAATAAGGATTAAGAAACATGAACAGTTCGAGAACGAGCACGCTACTCTTCATAAGAGGAATAATTGTGCTCATTTTTATAAACGCTTTGACACTGATCATGCTACCACCAGGCACCACTAGATATGTTAGACCGAAAAGGTCCAGTTCAACCAGTTCAGCACACACAACAGCAGCCGGCTCTCCCAGCAAAGTAGTGGCCGGCGATAGCGGAGCGGATCGAGCACCCGCCGGCAGTTGAAATGCGCTCGGGTCGTCGCGAATCAGCGCTTGCATTCGGTCCATCCCAGTAACAGCGGCCGCCGGCGATAAAATCGCGGCCAGGTCGCTCTGTTCCGGCACAAACGGGCTGCTGGGGTGGCGGGAGGGGTGGGGGAGGGATTGAGGGCTGACCTCCCCTTTGTCAGCCTGAGCCGCTCGGTAGCAGGCGGCGGCCGGAAGGTAATCATCATAGGCGCCCATAGACGACAGTCGCTGCGGAGATTGGCTGCCATCGCAGTCTGCCGGCTCATGAGAGACTGCGTTATGTTTTGTTCATGCCTCTCAGCCATCATTGCCAGTGGCGACCAGGTCTCGCTCACCCAGTTCTTTGTCGGGCAGGGCGACTGGCCAAGCGCCAAAGTCTGGAGTCCAGTCAACCTCATGGCGTGACACTGAGAGGGCTGTCGATAGGAGGGCCGTGACGCCGCTGATGGCGGCGTCACGGAGTAACGGCGGCACCTTCATGAATGGCCGAGGTCACCGCCGCGCCGGCCGGCGCTCAGACTCGCCTCCGCCCAGACAAACTAATCGCGCTCAGGGCTGATTCACGTCGGCCACTCGGGCACTTTATTACAATTGTTTCCAGAAAGGGCGTCTCCTTTCCGAGAGGCGCAGGCAGAGCCGCAGTCGGCGGCAGGCCCAGCTCGCCGATCGATGAGGCTCATGATTGGTCAGCAGGAGGGCGGAGGCGTGGCTAGTCATGCGCTGGCCGGCCTGGCGACCAATCGCGGCTCGAGCTGCGCGCACAGCCCTAATGAGATTCCCATCATAAAACTAGCATAACCCCGAGCGGCTCCCGGCAACGCCGCTCAACATAAGGCGCTCCCATAATAAAATTGTAATTCGAAACTTCCATTTGCGTTGCGCTTCATTTGGATCGATGCTCAGATTCGCTGAAGGCTTCAAGTCTTTCGGCTTGGAGTCTGGAGATGTCTGAAACTGGAATCCCTGGAAGAAGACAGAAGTTTGGTTGTGTGCTTGAAAAGTGGATCAACAGCTTACGTGCACGCTGACGTCATAATGCACAATTATAGCAGCACGCTCCTTCGGCTGACTTATTCTAATCCGGATTGAAGTGAATTGAATCACTGTTCCCGGGCTTGTGTTGGTAGTTGCCGTTAAGAACAGCAGGACGCGGGGGAGAGTGGGGAAACTTGGCCGGTTGGGTAGATCCCCCTGCCCCCCCCCCTCCTTCCACGATGATTACCTGCCGCAAGTGAATGAAGTGAGTTAACTTAGCCGAGTTAACTAAATATTTAAAAAACTAAAAAAAAAACTAAATATAAAAAAGCCGAGTAGATATTTGTCATTTCTGAGGAACTGCGCGGAAAAGTGTCAACATTCTGTCTCTCGTATTTTTTTTTCAAAATCGATAAAACGCATGTAAAACCTATATTATGCATGAAGTTGGACGAAAATGGAGACCTTTACTTCCATCGAGAGAGCTGTAGCCTGTATAGCATGAAATGATTAGATTTTTAAAAAAATCTAACATCGTGGCGTCATGCGTTCGTGGGTTTTTCATATACAAAAACAAGTTAACCCTATTCCTGGCGGGGGGGGGCCTCAGGAGCCCCCCCCCCTGAGGTTTTTTGGTTATTTCTCCCAAACGCGTTGAGCTAGGAAGCTCAAATTTTCTGACTTTTCCTAAAAGGCTTCTACGCAACATGTCTGAAAATTTTGAGTTGATCTGACCTCAGGTCAGGTCACCAGAGGCGGTTTGGTGACCCTACCTCAGAAAAGTTTGCAATCACGCCAGAGCTAGAGTTTTTGACCGATCAATTTCTTCTCTTCAGGCTTTAGTTAGGGTACCAGTGTGTGCAATTTGTATATCTCGGAATTTTGATATCGGTGACCTAAGGTCAGGTCAGTTTCGCGACCTCCCCATTATAAGTCAATGGGGGAAAAATCAACTCCCTGTTTTTACCACTAAAACGGGTCGGAATGGCCCCATATACCATACATGACTTCATATACGATCAACCTTCACTACCTTGAGGTCTGTTTTGCTGTTGGGCAGCTGAGAGGTCATGTGACGTCATCAAAGGTCACCAAAGGTTTTTGGCCAATAACTCCGTACAGGAACAAGATACAGACGCGTGGATGGTCTCATTGTGTTCAGCTCGTCAAGACGCATCGAATGATATACATGATGACCTCGAGGTCACGTGACCTGAGGTCAACCTTTGACCTTGACCTTGCGAGGTCAACATATATATCATTCGATGCGGATTGACGATAGGATCACGATGATGCCCTTAGTTTGTTCCTGTCTTGACTAATTCGAAAGTTATTCGAGAAAAACTCTCCATATCTAGCGCCACCATTTTGACTTTTTCGACCCCTGTGACGTCATCTTTGACCTGACCTGAAAATGACCTTAGTAAAAATTGTAGATCTTGACCGTGCGTATCCGATGCCGTTTACCGTTTGTCGCTATCTTGCTTCGTTCTCGAGATCTCAGGGGGGGGCCGAATCGGCCCCCCCCCCCGCCAGTTTCTTGTCCCGGCGGAGCCCGCCAGGAATAGGGTTAATGCCTTTTCCAAGAAACGTGACAATTATAGAAAGAAAGAAAAACTGTTGACAAAATGTCAATGTGGGGCTATTGGACCGGTTCAACCGGCTTTACTTGGCTGGGGCCTTCACGGCCACTTTACTGGAAAAAGGAAACTGAAACCTTTACAGGAACTTTTCCTGGAAACACCCAGTTTCTAAGAGCGTGTATCGGTCTAGGTAAGTTCATAGCTAACCGCAGTGGTACTGCGGCACGGTCTACCTTCAAGGGAGTGATCTACGCCCTCAGAACCTCTGCAGACCTGAGATTAGCTGCCTGGTTGTGGTCGCCTGACCTAAAGGCGTCAGGCGACTGGCGAGGTCAAATGCTTTATGCTATGAAAGGGGATGATGATCAGTGGTCTACAAAATGTAAAAATTGCTTAGAGTTGTTTTAAGCTTATGCAATATCCGTCGGCCCGTAGAAACTATGCATCCGCACAGCCTGCTCCCTGATCGAATCATCGCGCCTGCATCCGGCGGCGGCAGCAGAGCGTCGGGACATTGAGAAGTCGTGCGGTGCAGTCTACCTCACAGGACGTGTGTAGTGCGGCACAGCCTATCACGCAGAAGAGACGCACTTCTTTCGTAAATGTAGATTAGCCCATACTGATGTGGTTAATGAGTAAAATGCGTAATGATGTTCTGTTTTGCTCCATATCAATCAGTGCATATATGAATGCATGGTATAAGAGGCAGAAAGTGGCCGAGCTCATACGTAGTATGAAGTGTTACGTCACACGTAAATACGTGTATACAGCCTAGCCTAGATTATCCTTCTTGAGCTAACCTTTGGCACGTGCGGCTTCGATGATGGCTCAATTAGCGCAACTTCTAGCGTATTTACTCCGCAGATTTCGGCGAAGAGTGTTCCAATCGTATCGCAGTTGCCATGCCTACCTACACATACACAATGCTCGCTGCTGCACTGTGTCTTTTTGGAATAACATTTTTATGAATTAAACTGTTTATGTTTTAGGAGAGGGCAAGGAGGGCAAAAACCGATATATACCTATCTTTTTTGTCATTCCATCTTATCTTAGCAACTGGCTTAAACAAAGTTTCAAAGTCATCAAGGAAAGATTCTGAAACCGTGCATCAATATAACATCAAATAAAGCTGTTTGGAGAAATCGAAACGTCTATTGCTCATTTCTATTCATTTTCGCTGTTTTTACTGCTAGGCTCATTAGTCGTTATGCTCATACGAGTGAATCTCTTATGTAAGTTATATGAAACGTTACTGCATTATTTTTTTTTATATTTCTTAAAGCCATGTAAGATACCTATAACCTGATTAACGCTCAATGACTTGGGAAATCTCCTATTTAAAAAATGTCAAAGAAAGTTGATGGTGAGCTCATTAACGTAAAATTGATGCGTTAGTATGAATGCTAATTGCTAAAGAAAAATATTCCCAAATAAAGACTCAAACATAGTTATAGAAGACAATAATTGAACATCAGCTATTACTTTATTTAATGCGAGCTTTCGAAAGCTATGCAGCTTTCTATACCTACTACTATTAAATCATTCCGATTAATGTCGTTTACCATTTAAATTCGTTTCAAAATGAACAAGTGAAATGTTACAGGGACCCTCCCACCTTCAAAAAAGTTAATGAATTGGCATGGAAGTGATGTCGCTCGGTTCAGAAAGAGCGAAAAGGAATATCTACCAAATTTCACCGAAAAGTATTCACCGGTTTTCAAGATATCAGACTATTACTTTTGTTCACTTTTTGGGATCTCCGCTGTTCCTAGCGACTTTATTTGGAAGCAATACATAGTTTGGCAGCTGCGGCACTTGTTGCGCGCAAAGCAGCATCTACCACCGCGTGCTACCAAACGTTTAAGTAAAAGATTTAAAATCGTCAGCTCTGCGCTGACGTCACACCTTCAGAGTGGGCATTCAAATGCATTAGCCCCTCTGAATCCAAAGTGCTGCAACTTTGAATTGAGATAATTCGATTTGAGGCGTTTTGCGATGTTGTGAATGCTCAAAGCCGTAAGTGTAAGCCAGGGACCCCATTTTGGCTATCTCAACTCAAAACTAATGTAAAGGTGGGATGGTCACTTTAAACCATGAGATTGAAAGAGGTCAACAAAATCTCAAAAACAAAAGTCATTCATGCTTAGTAACTATGCAGAAAGTATCTTCTGAAATATGTGGACATTTTACCAATGAAAATGCCTTGCCAGCTAAAAAGCGCAGTTAATGATAATAGGCAGTGGCCGCCATGCACGCACTGAACGCCGATTCAGAGCACTGGCAATGTGTTCGCCCACAACATTATGCTTGTCACCCTGAACAGTGCGATCTGGTCCGGACCGGAACGCCCCGGTGTCGTCAGCTGACCCGTCTCCCAGTCGTCTCGAGGTCAGCCACCTCCCCAGCTGGCAGGTCACAGCGCCCGGGGCGCTTATCAGCCGCGCTGCGCAGCCAGGAGCCTGCCTACCAGTGCGCCTGTCTCTCATGGCGTGAGAGGCGCCCTTGGCGGCCCACCTGGCCCCGCTGATACGAGCCGCTGCACTGTTCGCTATATAAGCCACGCGTTTATCCAAATGGCATCTTCGGATCCCTGCAAGGTGAGAGGAGTGTACTGAGAGCTGACGTTTTCAATGGGAGATGGATGAAAACTATTTCAAATGTAGTTAAACCTATTTCAACGCAAAACTTTAAATCTCAGAACGTCGCTGATGACTGATGAGTCCACTCAGTTTTCAGCACAAAGGTGGACATTGGACGATATATGAGAACGTAAATAAGAATGATGTGAAATGTTACTGAATTGGTACTCCACATTGCCTGACTACTTCCAACAAACAAATTAAGAGGAAGAAAAAAAAAACTACGAAAATTAAGCGATCCTGATCACGCATGTGCCCCTAGAAAGTGATTCTATAAAAATAGCATGTTAAACCGAAATGAATAAGTGTCTGTTTGGCCAATGATGTGCAACACATTTGAACTCTGAATTTCAGGCTCGGAATCATGAAGGTGCTGTTGGTGTTGGCTCTGGCTCAGCTGGCCGTCGGCTTTGAGCTGACCGACCCCGAGTGGGTCGCCTTCAAGGTCAGTAGCTGGACGTAAAAGCCATCCAGCAATGGGTTAGTTCTGGGTAGAGCCGAACTGAAACTTATTTTTCCTGTTCCTGAAGCAACTTTTGTGTGAAGGACAGACTACAAAATGTTAACTATCTACGTTACTGTCCAACAATGCAGTGTACAGTGTACACCGTCAAAATATGTCTTTATTCATGGACAATGCCATTGATGATCTTGCATATTTCGATAGTAATAAGAGCAGCGGACATGGGTAATGAGCCATTTAGGCAAAGCCAACCTATGAAAAGCAGTTAATGTTTCCCCTTCCTTTCTTCAGAGCGCCCATGGCAAGACGTACTCGCACCCTAGCGAGGAGGCCGTCCGCCTGGCCATCTTCAAGGACAACCAGCGCCTGATCGCCGAGCACAACGCCGGCAACCACTCCTTCAAGCTGGGCGTCAACAAGTTCGCCGACCTCACCAACGCCGAGTACCGCCAGCTGCTCGGATACAAGACGGCCGCTGAGCGTGGCGTCCGCATGTCCCGCAAGCACATCTCGAACGGCGTCAGCGCCGCCACTAAGGACTGGCGTGACGCCGGCGCCGTCACCGCCGTCAAGGACCAGGGCCAGTGCGGCTCGTGCTGGGCGTTCTCCACCACCGGTGCCATGGAGGGCATGTGGGCCCTCGCTGGAAACCCCCTCGTCTCGCTCAGCGAGCAGCAGCTCATGGACTGCTCCCTGATGTGAGTTCTTAGCGCAAAGTACTCGAATAATCCGTGGAAGTAGTTTCCTCAAAAGTTTTAAATGCTTCTCTTTATGAGCGTCTTTGGATAGGTACAAGTTTTTATTTAACCCGATGCCTAACTACTTCTTCAGGCATTTACTCTTTCCTCATGCCTAAAAGTCCCATTCTTTTGATCGAATCTATTATTTATCCTTTCTCAACGTTCAGCTGATCAATCATATCTGTTCTGCTTTCAGGTACGGCAACCTGGGCTGCGGCGGTGGCCTCCAGTCGAGCTCCTACAACTACCTGATGGACCACGGCGGCCTCATGTCCGAGGCCAGCTACCCGTACGAGGAGGCGTCCCACTTCAACTGCCGCTTCGACTCGTCTCAGATCGCGGCCACCATGTCCTCCTGGGTGGAGATCAGCAAGCACGACGAGGGCGACATGGAGAACGCCGTCAGCAACGTCGGACCCGTCTCGATCGGCATCGACGCCTCGCACTTCTCGTTCCAGCTGTACTCGAGCGGCGTGTACGACGAGCCCAACTGCAGCAGCCGAAACCTGGACCACGGCGTGCTGGCCGTCGGCTACGGCACTGAGAACGGCCAGGACTACTGGATCGTCAAGAACTCTTGGGGCACCAGCTGGGGCATGGACGGCTACATCAAGATGACCAAGGGCAGCAACCAGTGCGGCGTGGCCACCGACTCCAACTACCCTGTCCTGTAAGCTCGCTTCAGCAAGGTGCAGATCATCGGTGAACTGTGTTGAGGGATCAAAATACACAAACCACGATGAGATGTGTTTTAGTTTTAATTATGTTTCTGGCTCACAGGCTGTGAGAAAGAGGATGTGTCTCAAAATATAGGATGATGATTCAAAACAAGACATTTGCTCTTCAGGCGTAGGTGGGCTTTGGAAGAAACCGGTGAACCCATGCGTAGGTATCGTGATCTAAATCCAAACATACCAAATGGTCCTTAAATATTCATCATCAGTGTTAAGTAATAGCTGCACTTTCAGCCTTATTATAAATGTGCTTACATAATTAAATGCTGGTCCCTCCACCAAGGGCAGTCACGAATTGTTCTTTAAAAAAAGTTGAAAAAAAATATAACCAAAGCTCAGCACTCACTCGATTCGTCCAGCATTTTTTTTTTGTATTGCCCTCAAACTCAGCATAACACCCACCAAGCGGACACTCTTTCAAAATCTGCGCCTTGTGCTGATCTATCTACATACTTCTGTGAGTTCCGTACCTTCCCGCCACCAATCCCTTCCGAGTAGGCAGACCTCAGTAGGCAGACGTTTGGACTGAGGGGTCCGCCCTCCCACTGCAGTACCCCCCAGGGAGGCTGAGGCGACGCGAGCTCACTCAAACTGATTATGAGTGCTGGGGAGCGCCCACACTGCCGGAGAAACCCAACGTCGGATGATCACTTACGTCGATCGTACAGCTCTAACTAGGAGCTGGCGTGTTCAGGCACTGGTTTAATCGGCGGACGAAAGCACTGTTGATCCATTTAGTGACGAGGTAGTGTGCTGTATGCATACTGCTGTTGGTTAGACATTTAGTCACATGGTTGCTTGTTTTGAACGCAAGTCTGTAGCTGATTCGTTTTGAATGGCTGGCACTCTGATGATATTGAAAATTGAATAGCGCCATGGGCTCTGGAATTTTGAAATATGCTCAAATTTTAATCATTCACCTTTAACTATCCGAACATTTGACTCAACGTCATGCAAGGTCAACAATGCAAAAGCTCAGCAACGGAGATTGCAACTTGCAAGGAATGTATGAAATCCCGATTTCATGTGCTTGAGATGGTCTTAGAACTTTTCCTGTGTCAAAATAACTTTTCCTACATTTCCCGTTTTGACAAACAATGGTGAGATTTTGTGACTGATCAGGCCTTATTTTCTCTTTATGAATAATCCTATATAGAAGAGTTTTGATTATTTTGAAGCAGGACATAGCCATGGCTATGTGCTGTGAGCTTCATCTCCCTGCAAAATGTAAAAGAATCCCCATAGGCGCGGGAGCCGGGGGGGGGGGGGGGGCAGTGCTTGCCCTCTCAACTCTGGGGCCGTGGGGGCGATGCCCCCACAGCTTTGAGACGGAATACCACACTTTTTTGCAAATGTTTTCTTTTTTGAGGATTATCAATAGACAGGTGTGACATATTATAGTGCATGTATGGCCTAAACTTTTGAATTCATTTTAAAAGGGGAAAAAACGCAAGAAATTACCCAACGTTTCGCATTTATTGCTTCTTAGTCATGGGTCTTCGAGGCACTCGAAGACCCATGACTAAGCAATAAATGCGAAACGTTGGGTAATTTCTTGCGTTTTTTCCCCTTTTAAAATGAATTCAAAAGTTTAGGCCATACATGCACTATAATATGTTTTCTTTTTCGTTGAAAAAGCCAAGGGATGAAAAATAAGTGGCCTAAAACCGGTGAGAAAATTAGATTTGGGGGTACCCCAGGTTAATCTCTATTATGGTGTGCCCCCCCCCCCCCCAGTCTGAACGTAGTTCCCGCGCCCCTGAAAATCCCTGTAGATAGGTACTGGGGCGTTGATGGCGTTGATGCGAAGTTGCGAGTTGCGACATTTTGGGACAGTGCTGAGGCCATTTATGACTTCAAAGGTCAGTGATTGAACCTGACCTGAAAAAGCAGTTAGTGTCACAAGATTCGGCTTGAATCATAGGTCAGCCATTCAGCTTTCAACTTTCTATCACCAGCATGCTTTCAACAATCGTGGAAAAAGTGTCGGGTGGGCGGGGTCAAGATTCTTACAGAGGCGGGGTACCCTCTCGATCAGGGACGGATGAGCAATTGGTCATCGCTTTATGGCTATTCTGTTATTCTGTTACATTGGGTCAATTCATACTTTTTTCAAAGTAGCAGCGCCAGTGAAGTTGTTGGACAATCGATCAATGTAGGTATGACGCTTCATGTAGGCCAAGACATGGCGGGGTAATGTGCTGGAGTAGAGATTGGATTCCTTCTTCTCGGGGATTTGATGGGCGAGCGTGAAGTGAACTCATTTATTGGTGGCATATCGCTTACATACAGGTCAAAGGCACACGCGAATCAAATCGTTGAACTTTATTTTTTGCACTTCTTTGCTAGCAGAAGTGTTCAGGGAAGAGGGTAGTTGGAGTCGGTGGCCACGCCGCACTGGTTGCTGCCCTTGGTCATCTTGATGTAGCCGTCCATGCCCCAGCTGGCGCCCCAAGAGTTCTTGACGAGCCAGTAGTCCTGGCCGTTCTCGGTGCCGTAGCCGACGGCCAGCACGCCGTGGTCCAGGTCGTTGTAAGCGCTCAGGCAGCGAGGCTCGTCGTACACGCCGCTCGAGTACAGCTGGAACGAAAAGTGAGAGGCGTCGATGCCGATGGCGACGGGCCCGATGTTGGCGACGGCGTCCTCCATCTCAGTCTCGTCGGCCTCGGAGATCTCCACCCAGGAGGAGATTTTGGCGGCCGACTGGGCCGGGTCGTAGCTGCATTGCAGGTGCGACGACATGGTGTACGGGTAGTCGGCCTCGGACATGATGCCGCCCTCGTCCACCAGGTAGTCGAAGGCGCTAGACTGGAGGCCACCGCTGCAGGCAAAGTTGCCGTACCTGTCGGACGAATATTGTTTTTGGTCATGCAAGGGTCATGTGTGGATATCAGCAGAGCCTTGGCCAGGCATTACGAATGATTCAAAAAGATTGAGGGGGGCTGGGGTCGCCCTGAGCCCCTGAACATAACCAATGTGAGCCGGGATAACAGATATCTGTGATTCTCTTTCATTATTTAGTTTTTTTTCGAGCCGCACCATTGCACTCCAGTAAATGAACGAGAAAATAGCGATAACCGTCAGTTATCAAATGAAGCAAACTCATTCTTGTTTCTTTCGATGCTACGACAGCTCTTCTTGAAGAATTTGGTATAAATCCCGGCACATTGGGGAACTACTCCCTAAGCCTTAACTACCGTATTAGCGAAAGAATGCGTGACATTTAAGCACCGCCGTAAATTGCACCTGATCAAGCATGCTTCCTCAAAGGTAGTCATGTTTTATGAATGGTGCAGTGGAAACTCACGCGTAAGAGCAGTCCATGAGCTGCTGCTCGCTGAGCGAGACGAGGGGGTTTCCAGCGATAGCCCACATGCCCTCCACAGCACCGGTGGTCGAGAACGCCCAGCACGAGCCGCACTGGCCCTGGTCCTTGACGGCGGTGACGGCGCCGGCGTCACGCCAGTCCTTGGTGGCCACAGTGACACCCCTCTTCATGTGCTTGCCGGACCTCTTCAGGCCTCGCTTCTCGGCCGTCTTGTAGCCGAGCAGCTGGCGGTACTCGGCGTTGGTGAGGTCGGCGAACTTGTTGACGCCCAGCTTGAAGGAGTGGTTGCCAGCGTTGTGCTCGGCGATCAGGCGCTGGTTGTCCTTGAAGATGGCCAGACGAGCGGCCTCCTCGGCGGGGTGCGAGTAGGACTTGCCATGGGCGCTCTGAAAAGGAAGTGGTGCTCACAGCCTTACATTCTGCATTGCGGCTTGCAAGCAAAGTTGATCCGTACTCTGACATTATATCACGCAGTGAAGCATTGCTGGGTGTCGCTCCAAATCTTCCCGAGTAACTTAGGAGCCTGTTATTCTGAGCCTTTCATAACAACTCTGAAACACGAAACGCCAAAGGTTGATGTTTTTACATCGTATAAGATAACTATCGGCAATCGTTTGGCAGTACATACAAATAACTGCTGGCTAGATCGGTGGCCTCTGGTGCGGTAGGTACTGACCTTGAAGGCGACCCAGTCGGGGTCGGTCAGCTCAAAGCCGACGGCCAGCTGAGCCAGAGCCAACACCAAAAGCACCTTCATGATTCCGGGTCTGTGTGGAGATAGGGCATGTCTCATACACTCACTGTAGTGTCACTTTAGGGCAATGTTAAACTCAACATCCGTACACTAGCAGTAGCACCAGTTCCTGAAGTCACTTCGTATAAAAAGGGAAGTTTGAAAAGAGCATGAGGATATCTGAACTCTGAAGGCAGGAAAGTGCTCATCACGTAACCAGGTAACCAGAATATCAACCGAAAGTTGTTCAAGCTTATGATTGCTTGAGAGCTGTATCTGAAATGTGTCACAATAAAGTATTCCATCCCAACGCATCACGACCTTATACTAAATAAACTGACACTTCTTGAACATTTGGCAATATGTTAAAAATAATTGACACAAAAATAGGTGTGTCAATAGGAAATCGGCCCATATCTCAGCTGAGAGAAGAGACGCTTCCAGAATTGAATCAGATTCATGACTTATTTCCGAAATACTTTTGGAGAACAGCTTTTAGTGTCCTTTTTCTAGTTTATTTCATAGCAGACACTCTATTTTTGAGGTCACCATTGGGTATCCTTCGCCTGATAAATTTCATTGTCACTCCTCTACCAACAACCTCACAATAGCCGTTTTCACGACGGGCTACCCTGCGAATGCACCTTATCCCGCGCCCGGCTGGGGGTCCTGGATTTCCACGCCCTGCTGGGGGGGGGGGTGTTTGAACACCCCCCCTTGTAACTCGGCTCCTGGGCCACGTAGCGATACGCGGAAGGCGGCGTTCGAAAGAGCGTCAAAAATAATGACGAAATCACTTCGGTCAATTTTTTGGTCAGGTCAAAGGTCAGGTCACCAGAGGTCATTGAAGGCAAAATTTCGCCGATTTCCAGGTCGAATGTCGAAAATTTCCAAGAAGCCAATGCATAACTCGAGAACCAATAGAGTTACAGCGCCGCGGAAAAGAGCATTCGATAGCCCTATTAAAGCCCTTTCTGAGTAATTCTCTCAGATTTGACCTAACGTCAACGGTTTTGCCTGCAGGGGGCAAAAATTGCAAAAATAGCCGATTTTTTCGGAAACAGTTTTTCTGCAATAACTTTTGACTCAAGCCTTGTACGAGCTTACTTTTACCGGCATTGTGTTCCTCTCGTCAAGACGCATCGAATGAACTATAAGTTGACCTTGAAAGGTCAACTTGAAAATTTGACCTCAGGTCAAGGTCATGACCTGACCGGAAAGGGTCATGTTGCATATCAGTCGATCCGTATCGTCAAGCTGAACACATCTAAGGCGTTTTCATCGCTCTAGCATGCCTCTATCAAAAGTTATTCGCGAAAAACTGTTAGATACCATTCGTGACCTAAGATGACCTCAGGGCATAAACAAGGGTCACTGACACCATTTTCATGTTCAGTGTGTCTGAACCACTTGTAATTCGGTGTTTGGGAGTGTTTATAATGTCTTTTGTCCAAAAGAGGCGCATTTCAATTTTCTCCCATTGACTTATAATGGGGAGGTCGCAAAATTGACCTGACCTTAGGTCATCGATATCAAAATTCTGAGATATACATTTTGTACATGCTATTGCTCTTAGCAATCGCTGAAAGTTTCAAAGCGATCGGTCACTCGGTGTAGCTACCCAGCCAGCCTTCTCAAGTGGGGCCCACATGGGCCCCAAGTGGGCTCCAAACTGGGACCCATCTGGGCTGCCCACCTTGGACCCAGATGGGAATGTCATGGGCGTCCAACTGGGTCCCATCTGGGCACCCCAGACGGGGCCCATGTGGGACCCATCTGGGGCCCGTATTGAGCCCGCATATGGGCTTTCCCAGTTGGGACCCACATGGGCAGCCCAAGTGGGGCCCATATGGGACCCAGCTGGGATATATGCATATATATGGGTCCCACACGGGCTTTCCCAGTTGGGACTCAGACGGACACATGCAAAAAGCGCACATGGAATTTAATTGGGATTTGGTACCTAGCTTATGTCGTCCACTATTTCCGCGTGAATCCCAAAAAGCAATGTGTTCACACGTGGGAGAACCGCGTACCCTTTGCCTCTCACTAGATCCCCAGAGATTCGAACTTAAGACCTATGGAACATGATGCGGGGACCCTAACCACTACACTACGCTACCACTGCAGGAAGGCGGCAGGCGGCTGGTAGAGAACGGAAGCGTGGATGCGTACCTATTGTGAAAAGTGGGAAGAGTTTGTAACGATAGTGATAGAGGCCCGAGCGGTCCGTCAGCGCCGTATTGCGTCTATTTATAGTCACCAACTGCCGGCGGGGCGGCCGCGCCACCACACAACGAACGCCGGCGACACAGTATCAGCGACCTCGCAGGGACACGGGCAGGGGTGTGCCCAGGCGGCTGTCAGATCAGGAGTCTGGCAGTGTAGCGGCACAGTGGAGGCGCTGGCCAAGTCCAGCACGTAAAGTTAGCACATCTAGCCCATCTGGGACCCAGTTGGACGCCCATGACATACCCAGATGTAGCCCAGCCCACATTCGCCCAGATGCCCCACTTCCAGCCCATGTGGGCCCCATTTGGGATGGCTGGCTGGGAATGACAGACATTGAAACTTTTTATGAGGTGAGGTCACTTCAAGTGACCTGGTGACCTGACCTTGAATGACCTTGGTCTGAAATTTTCACAACATGTGTAGAATTGATGTACGATAAGGTGTACCAAAAACGGCGGCGCTCCGCGCCGCCGTTTTGGAGATATTCGCGAAAAACCACAAGGGGGGTGTTCAAACACCCCCCCAGCAGGGCGCGGGTTATTTGACCAAATCTGCACCTAATCTCTTTTACAGCAAATATATTCATTTTATGAACTTATTTCAGTGTTTTAATCTATTATACTCTCTGATAATATGACAAAGCAGGCATATAAGCAATTAGTGCAAACCTAGCTGATAGCTGCTAAGAGATACACTGAACCTAATTTGACCAAATCTGCACCTAATCTGCACCAAACGTGCACCAAATCTGTACCAGATGGCCGTCGTGAAAACGGCTAATATCAACGCGTTGCCCACAGAGCAGAGACGATACCACACCAAAAAAGTCACAATTTTCACGGCGTAGGCTCACCTTTAAAACTGGTAGACGCGAGGGCACCGATAGGGCCTCCCTATATAGCTGAATAGCAGCTCGCTATCGCTGAACCCAGGTGGTCAGATGAAGTTCGTTCCCACCAACACGTGTGCACATAATGACCTGCGGAACGCGGACCTCGCCCCACCTACTCTGCACCTTACATGACCCAAACGGGAAAACGAGTCGTAGAGGATGTTAGTTCAGTGCTACTATAACATCAATGCTACTATATATAACACCTCGTCACAAGCATTCCGAAGAACTATGAGTCATAGATGCTCATACCAGATAATATCGTAAATAATGGAAAAGTGGTGCAATAACCTGTCACCAATGAGCGCGGCTTGAACAGAAGAAGAAAGATGAAAAAGGAGAAGAAAAGAGAGAGGAAGCGGAGAGAGAGCTGGAGATATACCTATAGATAGAGAGAGGGAGAGAGAGAGGGAGAGAGAGAGAGAGAGAGAGAGAGAGAGGGAGGGAGAGAGAGAGAGAGAGAGAGAGAGAGAGAGAGAGAGAGAGAGAGAGAGAGAGAGAGAGAGAGAGAGAGAAGCTAGAGATTAACCATTGTAGTATTTAGCTGTTAGCAGTGAAATTCAACATTGCTCGACAAAGGACTCAGCAGAGCAAAGGAGTGCTGTCAGCTGTGTAAGGTAAGAATCCGTATAAAGAAAAGGTACGATAGCCTTTATACAACTGCGGAAATTGCATCAAGAGAAAGAAAGGAACGTATTTTATAAATATTTTTGGGTTTATGCTGAGTGGAATGGTTGAGGTTGACCATGATCGACCTGGATGACAGGCTTTTGGAGACCACCCTTCTCCTGTTGAAGGTTTCGTTTGCAATGAAATGTGCTAGGCAATATTCCGTCACATTTCGAGCATCACAGATCAAAAACATGTCTTCACTGATCCGGACAGTCGTTACCTACCATGCAGTTATATTTGGCTCGACCTGTCATAAGGTTGAACCAATCACCGTAAACTGCAGCAGCTGAGTTCTAGCGTAGCTGAAAAGGTCCCCTAATATAATTTTTATTGTTGATTAGGCATGAATTATTGCGCAGGGCGCCGTTTTATTCGTGCCTCTTCGGTTCGTGACGCTGACGGTTTATGAGAAATCAATACTGACATGACGGAACTCAGTGCAGGAACAGGCATGCTTTCGTGCAAGGAAAAATATTTTAAAGAGCATGTCATAGAGTGATGGCATTCTTAGAGCTCGTCGATTCAACTCACCACAAGAATTGGAAAAAGATGATGCGATAAGAGACCCGTGACCGATTGCATATCTAATCAGCATCTCAGCCAGCAATATATTCAACATTGAATGCGGTTGGACATCTCCATGTCTTTCAATATTTCGCCTTCAGATCGACTCTCTCTCTCTCTCTCTCTCTCTCTCTCTCTCTCTCTCTCTCTCTCTCTCTCTCTCTCTCTCTCTCTCTCTCTCTCTCTCTCTCTCTCTCTCTCTCTCTCTCTCTCTCTCTCCTGATTTTCATTTAGGTATCTTTTATTGAACTTGCCTCTCTTTCTCCACTCACTCTAACCCTTTCCCATTTCTTCCACATATCTGTGGACCTCATCCAAAACCCTACTGTGCTCTGTCACGCTCTTGGCATTCCCCACTGCCCCACTCAAATGGAATCAAATCTCCGCATCCACTTCATTTCTCCGGCCGTCGATTCCCCCGGCACCGGGCTGTCGGCCGACGGGGCCCGGCTGAGCCGCTCCCAAACCGGAATTTAAGCCGTTCCACGATCGCCAGAACACCACGCCCCTGTCGTGACCGAATTAAGCCCCTCACCAAACACCGGGCAGAGGCCGGGAATCGCCGTGACGGCGGCGACGCCCGCGCGACGACGCGTCGTCGGTCCCGAGAGGTCGCCGTCGGTCTCGACGAGAATCTCAATTTGTCTTTGTGGAGCGGCTGCAGAGCGGGGGTCCGCGCTGTCTGCCGATCGGTCTGCAGTTGGGCACACGGCGCCCGCCGGGCTCCCGTGCGGCGGTCGGTCCGTGTCGGTCGCCTCCTGGACGCCCCATTCGTCGGGCGCGAGGAGGGCACGGCGACGCCGGGCAGCCAATCGCAGCGCGCGGCGACGGCGGCGGCGGCGGCGGCGGCGGGTCAGGAGCGCTCCGCCGGGGCGGCAGTCAGATGAGCGTTCCCCCCTGTCCGACTGAGGCCGTGCCCGGTGACGATGACGGCCAGCCTCTCCACCAGCCTCGTAGCGCCGCTGCTGCTGCTGCTAGTCTCAGGTGAGTCGCAGTGCCACGACCGAAAACACCTGCCAGGCAAGGCTCGCGCTCATCCCATTGTGCATATCGTTGGTATAATTTTCACAAGCTAAAAACTTGACCTACAAAAGCGATCCCATCTCCCGCCAGCATTTCTGCAGCTCCGCGTTCCGTCCCAGCAGCTTGTCGGAGCTCGTTTTCCCACGCATCCGTCATCTCTCCCACGCTATCACACCGACGAAGGTCGTGCGTCGCCCCGGCCGAGGGTGCGGCGGGAGCGACGCAACAGGCGTGCCGGCCGGGCCGACGGACGAGCGAGAACGCTGCGACCCTCTCTGCCCTCGAGCTGTGGCGACGCCGATCGGCGGAGGCGCCGGGCCTGGGACGGCCGCAGCTGGCGCAGCAGTGTCGGACCGGCGACCCCAGAAAAGGCGGCTTTGTGGTACCACTGTGCTGGGTACAACAACTGTAGCTATATAATATTCAAATGTATTCGGCACGACTAAAACCATTCACAATATTGTTTAGTTGTAGGCTGGCAGTGGCGCTATTAGGTTTTTGGCAGCGATGGCCGATGGCGATGGACTTCTTAATTCAAATGCTGATAATCAAATGGAGCCTTTATGTATGATGATCCAAATCTTTTTGGTAATTTTCAAATTTGACGCTTAAAGTTTCAAAACATGCTGAAGCCTATAACTGAAATAGAATAGATTCTGTCTATGAGCAGAAAGACGTCGAGCAGGGCCGTTGCTTTTCACAATGTAACTATGTCATAAAATGCGGCCGTCAACTTGTACGGGACATACACATTCGCTGTCGCATCGGGAAACAGCCATGAAACTACTAACGGCTTATTCCAAGGATAGGGTCCTGCGGCTCTGCTGGATTCTAGGAGCCAGCTCCGCGGGAGACAACTAACCTCGGCATTGACGCTGTGCAGCGCACTTAAAAGCGCACGTGTGCTTTTATGGCCGTGTTTTGCATTGCTGGGACTTCCGGTTGAGCTAGACTTACATTGAAGACTGCAGCGTTACGAGCTTATTCTGTGCGATCATTGCCCGATCATGGTCTTTTTCTAGTAAGCTGCCCGTGAAATCCCCCCCCCCGTCCTCTTCGGATCTGAGACCCCCTCATCTGTCCGGGTGTGGGACCCCTGGTCCTGTCCAAGTGGAACCTCCCATAATGTTCGGGCGTGGGACCCCCGAGTGGATTCTCCAGACCCGCCTAGGCGTGAGGCCTCCGTGAGTCCTGTCCTGTGACCCGTGCGGGTGAGGCCTTGGGTCCTGTGCGGTTGTAAGACCTCCGATCCTGTGCGGGTGTGGAACCCTAACCTGTCTAGATGTGCGACCTCCGTGTGAGACATCTGGTCATGTCTGTACGGCGCCTCAGGCTATTGTCCGGGTGTGGGTGTCCTGTCCCGTCTGCAAGGTCCAGTCGCAGCAGACGGTGTCCGTCAAACACAGGCTTGTCAGACTTTTATTAACAGTCGGGCTTTGAATAACAGTTTGATGATAAAGAAACGCAAAATTATCATCATCAAAATTAAAAAGCGCTATTATTTTCGTGTCATCACAATGAATCCAATCGAATCATTTAAAAAAGCGCCTAGCAAGCACTTTGCTGTTTGTTCAAAGACTTTTGCAGATTCTGTGCTCGTCCAGGAACTCTTCTTCGCTGTACATTTTTGACTCAATAGCTGAAAGTAAATTAACGCAGAAGGGTTACGATAACCTATATTTATATGGAAAGCATGCATTTTTGCACAATCGAGAATTTTTCCAAGAGGTGGTGTAACGACCTGTAACGACCTGTAACCTAGGGATCTGAAGGCAATCAGAGGCGGATCCAGCTCAGAGGTTTGGGGGGGGGGCAAACCATAACAATTTATCGATTCTTTCCATGCATCGTCCATAGGCGTAATGTTAAAATTATGCCGTTTGGGGGGGGGCAAATGCCCATTTTGCCCCCCCCCCCTGGATCCGCCACTGAAGGCAATTGACAGTTCAAAACGCCATTTTCTTTTAATACTATAAGCAGCTTTCATGCTGGCTTGTATTCCCCATTGCACTCTGAAAAACTTCTTCATTGTGTGATGTCGCCGCCGTCATATTCCTCCAACGTCGATAGACTTTTTCAGTCTGCTAAAGAGCATAATTAGTTAGGGTGATACAATAACATACAACTTGTAATATACAGTATTAGAAATCGAAAGTTATAGACAAAAAATCCCTACGAATTCCTTCCCTGATAGAGCGACGATAGTTGTCCCATCCTCGTAACATTCGGAGTTCACGGCCTCAAGAAAACAATTCTCTTTTTGTGAACTCCAGTAGCCTTTACAGCATTTACTCAATGAACGGGACATGCCTCTCTTTGAATTGGCAACGAATTACCAATAATACAGTCGTTTTTTATTTAAGGGCCTCAATAAGATATTATGGCGCATTTTAATGCTTTTTTGTTTGACTGTTCCTCTCTTCCCCTCTCTTCCCCTCTCTTTCTGTCTGTCTCTCTCTCTCTCTCTCTCTCTCTCTCTCTCTCTCTCTCTCTCTCTCTCTCTCTCTCTCTCTCTCTCTCTCTCTCTCTCTCTCTCTCTCTCTCTCTCTCTCTCTCTCTCTCTCTCTCTCCCTCTCTCTCTCTCCCTCTCTCTCTCTCTCCCTCTCTCTCTCTCTCTCCCTCTCTCTCTCTCTCTCTGTCTCTCTCTCTGTCTCTCTCTCTCTCTCTCTCTTTCTCTCTCTCTCTCTCTCTCTCTCTCTCTCTCTCTCTCTCTCTCTCTCTCTCTCTCTCTCTCTCTCCTCTCTCTCTCTCTCTCTCTCTCTCTCTCTCTCTCTCTCTCTCTCTCTCTCTCTCAGTTATCAGAAGCTATCAGTTGACTGGAACGCTAAGTTGTGCCGTTTATCACGCACTAAGCGTGTCTTTTGTGAGCATTGGGCCACAGCATTGAACTGTGATCTCAGTTAGTTTGATGCGGCACAGCCTATCCTCCCAGGAAACTAATTGTGAAAAGTGAAGCATCATTCTGTAGTCAACTGTATGTACTACAAAGAATGAATAGAGGCTCGTCAATTTTAATGCCTTCAGACTGTGCTAATTTGAAACGTTTTTTGTGTGTGTGTGTGTGTGTGCAAATATTTGCCTATTGGAGCATGGGGCAAGTAATTGAATGACCTCAATGACTCCAATTCCAATTGTTGTCTATTGTCAAAGTCTATGACAAATCAATGTCAAGTCTATGACAGTCTATTGTGAAATATTTTGTGGTGAATTATGGTTATATTTTATTTCTAAACTTGGGCAATTAAATTGGAAAACTAAATGTATCAATGATATATAAGATGGTAAGTAAAGATCAATGTTTTTTTTTTTTAATTTTTATCAATGTTATGAGCCAAATTCAGGAGCTCAGATCCATGGCACACTGCAAGGTCAGGTCGTGTCTGGCCTGGTCTAGCCATTCTTCTTATGGCATGCTTTCAAATTTAAACGTACATATTTAGAAACTTCCGTTTGGCATGATTTTCTGGCCCTTCATTTTCCGCACCTGCATGTTGTTTCATTTGTTTGCACGTTTGTTTGGCGACCTGACATTCCTCTTACCTCATACTCAGTGTTTAAACATCACAACACAAACGCTCACCTTACCACTTTTAAGCATCTCCTATCATCTCTCAACTCTTGCGAAACGTTTTACTTCGTCTTTCCTGTTCCCTGGTTAAAGCACTCGCACAATATACCGGCGCGACATGCCTCCCTGAAATTCAGCGGACCGATCATAAAGGGTTCCTCGCAAGGTCCGGTAGTCATGAGATGTCCTATGGAGCTAAATTCCACCGGACACGTGATCTCTGTTCGGGGTCCCGGTGACCAGCCGACTGGCCGTGACCGGCTGACCCCGGTCACCCGGTGACCTCTAAGACGGCACTGTGTTCAGACCAGACTACACATCGGATCGGGCGCAGCCTCAGCCGATCGCAGATGGAGCGGGTTGGCCGTGACGTGTTAGGTTTGTGTTCATTTATAGCTATTTACCAGTACTTTTAGGAAGTAGTTTACGATATAGTAGTTACGTAGTTCGCTACACTTGCAAATCATTGTGGTACCCGGCATAAAGAGATGCGCTATTTTGCAGTGAGCACCGGCTTTCATATAGCTCAATAGTGCATCGTTTTATGCAATTGTCTGCAAACATATTTATCTTAATGTCAGCTTCATTTGAAATGGCTTTCGCCGGAGCTATCAGTTTTCTGCACGTTGTAGAGGCCGGGGGGAGATGAGCCATCTTGACGTTTCGCCCCTAACTGAGCTAAGGATTTGCGAGTGGCGAGCGTTTTGCGCCATTACAAGACACAGCGATTATGTAGTGTCCAATTTTTAGGTGTCAGGTCAACCGATGCCCTATGAGATCAGTTCAAATGGCGCGGGGGGGACGGATTATAGTAGTCTTCCACTTGGTATAAAGCACATCTGCTAATGTGTGAACGGGAAATCACCATAGCTTATACCTTGCACCTCTAAATAGTTCAGACTACAGGTGCCTGCACTCGGTACTTACACTCTGTTTGAACAGCAAACTTCCCTTCTGGAAAGGGTTAATAACAGAAATGCCTTCGTGTGCACAGACAGACGCACTGTGGTCTAGCTTAGATGAATTTTAAGGAGTCATTGGTTTATTCTGGTGCAATCATGAAACTGTGTCGCCTGAGGACATTCGAATATTGCGCTTTACATCGGTGAGTCTTCTCAACTAACTTCCCAAATAAGTTAGTTAATTTTCATCGCAAATAAATGATACCTAGCTTTTAGATATAGCACGAAAGCTTCCGGGTCCTAAATAACGTTGTAAGTATGTAACCATTGACTTGTGAATCAATGCGTAAATGGAGAATGTTCGTCAGGGGACAAGATAAGCGAAACCAGCCATGTAATGCAAGTCAAACGCCGTCGGGCGCGCTTCACAACTGGCTGTATCTCCATAATAGATTCACATCGGTCAGTGGCTCCCAATACGCCTCTCACACACCACTCTGGGATGTTGTTTTTCGTCCCACCCAAGTACCGATCAAGCGCCACTGTTGTTTCGCATCTCCAATAGTTCGGGTAGGCACTGACCGACCTGAGGTGGTCGAAATCTTTTTCGGGCACAGTGAATGAACTCGACTCAAACTTGGAAATGATATAAATAGCTACCTATATTGAAGCACATGTCATCTGATGGTACGCAAAAGCAAAAGGTCAAAAGGTAATCAAGCATCAGTAAACGGGATTGAAAAAAACGATGCTTTTTCACGGTTTCTTTTGGTATCCGATGAAGCAATGAAACTAGAAAACGTCTGTTTTATCAACATCTCATCATTTAGGTCCTAAGAACCATATCGCCAATCTCGTTGGTTTTTAACACGAATCTACCCATATTTAAGAACATAAAAGCAAATGCACGCGCCCATTCTCAACCGCTGCCCAAATCAAGGGGTAGTGGTCGGTCTCAGCACCGCGTCAGGGGCCCATGGCCGCCCCGCCTTAGCCCTGCGACGGCAGCCACGGTCCCGCACCTTAGGTCCGTGACGGCAGCCCCTACCCCGCCTCAGCCCTGCGACAGCAGCCCCGGCCCCGTCTTAGACCTGTGACGGCAGCCCATGCCACGGTTCAGCCCCACGGCAACCCGGTCCGTCCGCCACCCCAGAGCCCCCTGCCCATTGTTCTAAGACAGAATATGCCTGGCGAAGCAGGCCGCCGCTGACCACAGCCCTGCCGCCGGGTTTGGCTCGGCACCACGTCCCAGTAACGACCTGCTGCCTTTGCACAAACTGGGCAGCGCCGTGCACAGGCACCGTGCACGGGAGGGACTGGCGGAGGGCAAAGTTAGCTCCACCGGAGTGAGTAACACCGGGAAGAACCGCCAGATGACCAGCGGTCCCGTCGTAAAGCCCAGGCCCCACTTCTTTGTGGTTGTCAGATAAACCGACAAGTAAATAATGAGCAATTAATAAAGCATTATGCTGACACTACAGTGTCCGTGTCCGAACCACCTTGCTGAATGCTGATACTATGATGACACGGACTGCGTAAGGTCCTTCATACCTACCTTCCAGTACCTACCGGCTCCTCCGCCGCCGCCGCCTCGACCCTTCCTCCGCCGCCGCCGCCGACCAGCGCTGTGACCGCTGAGCTGGCAGTTTGTGGGGGCGGCGCTGCTGGCCCAGTTGTGTTGAGCTCAGCCAGCCCGCGAGCTCAGCCTCGGCTGCACAGGAAGAGAGGCTCAAAACAACCCCCAGTAGCACCCCGGGCCCCATTCCTCCGGAGTGACGTACCGGGTCGTATCACGTTCATGGGGGAGACTAGAAACGTTGACGAGCTCCGGACCGGAAGCATGTAGCTAAAGCGGTATGCCTGATAAGAACATATTCGCATTGACGTAAATATCTATGAATTTAATTAAGCTTAACTGAAGCTTCCAGGGCACCTTATTAAGTTCGAATCGTATTTATTTCTATCCCTTGTTCCTTACACGATAAGCCAATTACGAGCATAATTAGTTAAACTTAAAATTCAATCACATGGTTATGGTGAGCATTTTGACGGAATGTTCGGAAACATATAGATGACGTATTAGCTAAGCTGTTTCAAATAAATCTACGCCTTTGATCGCCCAAACATTATTCATATCAACATTTTGAACCGAAATAATGTTCATGCTTTCAAGTTTCAACAACTTCAGCCATACCCAGTGGCGGATCCAGGGGGGGGGCTGCGGGGGCTGGCAGCCCCCACCCAAGGAAAACTGGCGCCACTGCGCCGAAGGCGCAGTGGCGCCAATTTTCAATTCGCAACTCATCGGAGTGCCGCATACTAGGACTAGGATGCAAAAATCAGTCGAATAACGTCGTTTCAGTACGCTCCGCACCGATATTTCCAATCGTGTGGTGTCACTGTACATACTGATCCTGGGCGCCTCTTGTCAGGGCCACTGGGCGCCAATATTTCAGCGCCAATACGATGCGACTATGGCGCCCATCCGGGGCGTGGCGCCCAATTATGACCTGCAGCCCCTCCCCAGTGAAAATCCTGGATCCGCCACTGGCCATACCCTCTTTAATTTCGAGCTATTTTCCAAGCTATCAGGCCTGAGCCTGAGCAAATGATTATTACCTATTCACATTATTACACTATGTTGATGTGCATGTAGCATTTCTATTGCTGCTGCTCGGCACAGAGCGTCGCCACCTTGCAGCGGTATTCGTTTCGCCCCTCTCCGTTTCGCTGACTCGGACCTGTCTTCTATTTCAGACTGGCAGCTGCCGACCGCAGAGGGTTCCTACAGCTCGCTGTCGACCTCCTCTAACATCACTCACGTGGGCGGCGAGCAGTTCTTCTGCGAGGGCGCCGACCGGCGTCCCGTGCCACATAATCAGATCTGTGACGGCGTCAACGACTGTGAAGGCCGAGAGGACGAGACCAACTGCCACGAGTGCAAGAGCACAGGTGAGTCGGTGGGACTCCGGACTCAGCTCGAAGGGTGGGCCCAGCTACTCGAAGTGATTCCATTTTTACGGAGCGTGTCAAAATCGAGTAAAAATGTCACCGTTTGAGGGGATGACCACCAATCACAGAATCAGATTCAACATATAGCTCAGGTGGGACTTTTCAGGTGTAACTATTGATGTAATATAACTATGTTAATGTCGAAATTAAAAAAAGAAATATTCTTACCAGGCATGGTTACAGGGCTTGGGTTATGAGATCAAATTTGTAATTGGGGCTCTAGCCCCGCCAAATAACACCTGTGGTTCTATAAATAGCGTCCATATAGTTCTGCAAAATTTATAGTTTCTATGGTCTCAGCTGCCTGTTGATATCTCGCACCGCCAGCGTTTATTACAATGAACATCTGGTTGCAGCTGTGTTTTGCTGCTAATTAGCATATTGATGTATGTGCTGCATAGGCAAAGCTGCAAACGAAGGGCTGCATATGCGAGAGATGCTTTTTAATTGTTCCTTTGTTGCATTCGAGTATTTTGAATTTCCTTTATTGCCACATTACGACTAAAAATGGCAACTTGTTAAAATGACATTTACGTTAAAAAATCCCTGTCACCAATGACGCTGGCAGCTCAGACGGCAGTCCTGACGAGCTCAGACGGAGCCCCGTGATAATTGCTGACACTCGATAGTCTACATACCTTCACATCAGCGATCGTCCGGTCCGGAAACAGGGCCAAGGCACTGGACAACGAATATGACGACAGAGTCATGGGGTTCAAGAAATAAGTCATCGCTAATAATATTCCATTGGTGACTCAGCCGATAGCCTGCATTAAACAATTGACTAAAAGTGTTCGAGTCACACTTCAACACGCATCGGCATGGCTCAATGTGTAGATAATTCACATACAATAGGTAATGGTGAACTAAATGAAGCTAACAGGTACTTGTGAGTAAGACTAACCATGCAATTGGATCTGCTGAAATGTGTGTGTGTCCGCGGTAGAAATCAGACGACAGACTTTTTCTTACAGAGGGAGCAAAACCTTTATGACATTGTTCACTCGCCGGTTCCCGGTACCAAATAATCCCCGTTGCACCGCGCCGGTCCGCGGCTCGCGCCATGCTCTGAGCTCGGCTGCTGTGCCGGTAGATCAGCCGCCCTGATCGTGCAGCTAGAGCCAGGTGGCAGTGGGGGACAGGTGACGCCGGCACAGCGTGCAGCCACCACGTGGCCGAACCAGCACCATCAAACAGCCGCTCATGACGGGCCCCGGGCTGCCCTCTGAGGGACCGTCCTATCCGGCCGGCACGGAGGGGAGGGGCGCTATCCTCCGCTGCACCATGCAGCGGAGAGCTTCAATGGCTGCGACAGCTGGCGCGCGCCCCCTTCATCGGCGGGTCGGCAGACCCAGCTGCCGCCGCCCAGCTGGCGTGTCAGGAAAAATGAGCTTTATGCCCCCTGTTTGTCGTTTGTTTTGCTGCTATGCTATCCGCCTAGGTGGGCTGCAATTTGTTGTTTATATTGCCGTGCCGTGCACGAGATAGGAACATACCTTCCGGTGTGGTATGTAACTATATGAACTTCCTCCCTGTGTTTGACTATTTCAGCCTTCGTTGCCTGATATTGCTGGCATGGGTAGGTCAGGTGCTGGTGTGCATACTAGATTGTAATCCACATCACATTATTTCACTTGGTAATTGGACATGAATCACTAAAATAAAACGTTTTATTTTGTGATGAATACGTAAGCGATATGGGGAGCGTAGGTTCAAATTCATGATTGATTTAATGTCTGCTTAGTGCACCTCGCTCACCGTTAAAAACGGTCTCGTTAAATAAGCTGTTTCCGTTTATAGTAAATGCATACGTATGAATGTCAATGAACACATCAATAAATGCACATTAATGAATGCATTTAAGCATTACACACGAATGCGCATTACATATTCCTCTTGATACCTGAGTTACGTGGGTTGAAGCTAACAAAGAGCCTTTGAGTTATCGTATGGTGATATTCCGTTTCATTCTTCCCAGGTTCCGTATGTCCGAATGAAATGATAGCTAGGCTTGGCGATACTAATTTGTTGCTTGATCCTCTAGGCTCCCTAAAACGTCCAGCCAGGCTCAGTGTTTTCCTTTGTTCTTTGACAGCGTCCGGGCAGCACGTCTGCCACACATCACATCATGGAAGTCCCATACGTACTTCTGCGAATGAGCCCGTTCTGTCCACCTATGCCGATTCGGATATATGACCTGGGATAACTGGCGTCTGTCGGCTTCCGGGCGGCGATCCCCGGCAGTCCAGCCACTCTGTTTTATTCATTCAATTTTGCAAAGATCGGCCGAAGATCCAGGGCTTCTGTTCCATTTGCTTTAACTGGTGAGTGGAGGGTCGAGCCGAAGGTAGTAACTCGCGGCGGCGGCACCGGCGCGCCCGAGCCGCCTCCAAATGCCTGCTAACCGACCCCCGTGTGCCGCTCCCCAGCCGGGGAGGGCTGCATTGCCCGCTGTCGATCTCAGCCGAGAGTTTTCGGCGAACAAAGGTGATATGCCGACGGGACTAGCCTCGGTAGGCCAACGGATCAGCGGTGGAAGCCCTCAGTCAGCCCGAATGGTGGTAAAGTTAATGGGAAACAGGCAATTTGTAGGACTAATCTGTCAGTAAAAGCATCAGATAGAGAGAACGGTTGAAGTTTCAACGAGGGATGCCAAATTAAAAACCAAGAAAGAGAACTGTTTAGGGAATTGTAACTTATTCAGTATCCACAGCGATGCGGTACTGTTTTACAAATAGCGCACTAGTCAGGTTTCTTTCGATTATCTGCAAATACGCGACTTCCTATACATTATACGATTTATATGTCATTTGAGAGATCATGGGAGCTTCAGCAACAGTTTTAGACGATAATTTCTAATTTGGCGCGAGTGTCCACCGTCCACCGCCCCCCGTCCACCGTCCACCGTCCACCTTCCACCACCCACCTCCTGCTGGGAAGCTGCTGACGCGCTCTGCGCCTAATCAGCTGTGTGTACGTGATTATCGCCCGGTCCATAACTCGCCGGTCTCTCGGCGCTCTCCATTGTTTGGCCGGCGCGTGAGCCGCCTCCCGGGCGTGGTTCGAGCCCGGTCGGCTCACACGGGGCTGCAGGGATGCAGAGGGGGCCTGCCGGCTGCAGCGCGCGTCTCAGCCGCCCGCCGCGCGTGTCGACAGGCCGCCGGACGCCGAATTTATGCGTCCATAGGCCATTAGAACGGTTCCGGTGCGATATCTCGGCGGCTGCGGCGGCGGTCGGCACGTCGCTTCTCCCCCCCCCCCCCCCCCGCCCCCAGTCGCTGCTAGCATGCCGCCCCTCCCGCGCCCGGGGCCGCGGCCTCCTTTGTGGCGCGCGCTACGATCGTCTCGACGGCGCCACTTTTGTCGCCAGCCGGCCACAGTCGTTCATAACTGCGACGTACGCTCGTCGAATGACTTGATTAGCCGCCGCTCCTAAATCTGAGCGGTTCTTTAGCGCCGATTCAGCGGAAAAGGGCGGTGTGGGGCGGCCGCATTTCAACTGTTGCCCGAAGTCGGTTCCAATGAAGCGGTGACGGCGCGCGGGAGATGGCCGTTTTGGCGGGAGCTACTGGACGTGAATGTGACAGTATTGGTGATGGAACCAAATTGGGCTCGCAAAAAGGAAATGTGGTGTCGATTAGTTGATATGAAGCGTAAGAATGACGGTTCGTGTCGCCGTGGGACATTTGACAGTCGGCCACACTACGAAGAATGGCTCGTCACGGCGGCTGTCATGTGACAGACTTGGTGGTCCGTGGCTCAGTCTCGGACCTCGGTGATCCTGTGACAGATCTGATGGTCCTGTGGCAGACCTGGAGGTCCTGTGACTCAGACTCGGTGGTCCTCTGACTCAAACTGGAGACTGGAGACTGAGTCAGCTACTCGACAGAAGCCTGGATCGTAAATCAGTCCCGTGAAACAGCTCAGGGCCTGCAGCTTGCATAGCACACACACGCGCGCCTGCCGCGCATAAAGGCACACATGCGCGCCTCGGCCTCCCCCGCCGCCACACCGCCGCCGCTGCGCCATCAAACTGGGCTGTAAACGGACCCGGAGGGGCGCTGCTACCGCCCCTTCCCCGTCCAGGAGGGGCCCGGGGTCACGCACTGCCGCAGGGGTGCCGGGGGCCTGACGGGAGCTCCGCTCTCCTGCAGGCCTCGCGGTGTTGAAGGAAGATGAATTTCGCATGATGTAATGTGTTGGGGCGTTTTCAGCGAATTGTTTGGTTTGATCCATGTTTCTTGGCGAAAATCTATATAGAGTCGATTCACTCATTCATTCATTCATACCGATAGCTGATGTTGCTTAGCTATCAAATAATTGATAAAATCAAAGCTTAGTCGGAACAATATAAGGCTTTATCCAATTTTTGCTATGTTACCATGCTCTTTTATTCAGGAAGACTCCAATTGCGTCGCATGACATTTCATTCATCAGACCTAGGAACTGTCACTTTATGAGCATCATCTGTGACGCAGGACAGTACGTAAGTAGGTAAATATTTGGTCAATCACTTGAAATACATAAATGCATTGTGACAAAGCCGGCAGCAGCGAATGTTACGTCACCGCGGTCCGCGCAATCACAAGCTGTAGGATTAAATATCAAAATGATTCTTAGGTAACACCTTCCAGAACGAATGGTATGTAATCTTGCAAGACATCCAAGCGGTGTACGACATTCAAGCAGTCAGCGAGCATCTGTATGGGGCACGATTGGGCGCCAGAAAGGCTTTTGGCGCCCATCATAAGGCATACAATAATGAACCTTATGGAGCGCCAAAATCCTTGCTGGCGTCCGAGGCCTTCGCCCTCCGAAGACACGACCTATCAGCGCCGCAGAAGATGGCGACGGACCAGCGCCGCAGAAGAGCATGACGGATTAATTTCTGAGGGGCCCTTGTTGAGCCAGTAACGAAGGCCGTGCCGGGGTGAGTGGAAAATAAATCGCGTTTAGGGTTGGGAATTGGGATCATAGCTACCAAGTAACATGAGTTCTGGCGTGTCCGTCTGTAGAAGAAAGATGTGCATATAATTTCCATGCACAGTTTGCACAGGTAAGGCGATATAATAAGGTACAGGTGCTTTCGGCGACAAAATCAAGTGCACAACGGGCTCGACAATCGTCAAACCGTGCTTCGTTGACTGAATTACTTTAACTGACCATCACGGGCATCACATCCTTGGCTGCATACACACAGTGCACTACACCGCAGGCAGGTAAAAAATTACTTTTGTCCCGGGCGAAAGGCACAATGCACACTGCACGGACAACTATAAAACGCACAAATATCACTGACGCAACCCATACAGGAAAAAGTCAGCCAGTCGGTTCCTCTCTGCCTTCAAACTTAACACAGCGAAGTCGATGTCTGCTATCTCTCGCACACAGGTCTAAGCCTTGAGTTATAGCTAGGGATGGAAACAAAACCCATTCAAGGCATACCACCTCGTCACGATTTATAGCCCTCGTACGTAGTCATTGGTCGCGCATACCGGTGTCAGTCGTCACCGGTACCCCACGCGGAGCGGCGCGCTGTCCTCGGCCGCCTGGCTTGCGAGAGGCGAGAGCGCCTGCAGACCTGCAGATTACCATGGGCCTCAGGTGATCTCGGATAGCGCACAGCTGCGCTGGCAACACGTGCTGCCGTAACCGCACCCTGCTGCCCTGCCCGGCCGACCGGCGAGACAAACAGACACACGAACAGAGACAGACAGGCGCTGGATCGTTACCAAACAGATGCCGTGCAGTCGAACCTGATAACGGCTCTGTGGAGACTGCAGAGACGGCGCCCCGTTTCATTAGTTCAATCATAAAGCCGGGTAAGCCGAGTTAAGTGCGGCCATAACGCCGACCGGGTGCCGCGTGGCGAATTGACGGACGGCTGGGCGGCACGGGGCGGCCGCCTGGTGCTGGTAACACGGGTGACGCAGCCCCCACAGACCCGGCAGCCCGCCGCCAGGTCACCTGGCTCTGCTGTGGCTGAGGTCATAGGTCAGCGTGCAGCGATTGTTACATCATATGAGGTGATGAAGTGGAGAGTTTTACGCCGTTCACGCCATCGGATGAAACCGTGCGGTTTTTTTCGTTTTTTTTTTTGGCGGGGGGAGGGGGGCATAGGTCTTGACTAGCGCTAAAAGTCGCAAAATGTACAAAAAAGTTCGACAGTTCGTTCCAAATTCCAAAAAAAAAAACTTTTGGTTGAATCTGGAAGCAAGTGATTTGTGTTTTATTTTATTCATGGCCGAAAATTTATTAAATGAAATTGTCGATTTAGAACTGAGATCGAAGTACCCAAATTCTTTATTATTGTCAGCATAATAATTACCTAGGTTCCTCCCATCTGATTAAATGTTATTGGAATACGTATCACCTGTGACATGGGCTCCACATATGCACTGAGCACAGGGTTGATTGTTGCTATGTACAGCCCACCGCTAAAGTAATGTAGGGTTTTATCAATGTCAACGGTTGGCTTTGACTGGCGATTGTTAAATGCGAAGTGATCGAAAAGAAGATGTCAATAGCTAGAGTTGCAGCTGCAAGGGTGACGATACATATAAGCTACATTCAAAGTTTCATTGTAGTCTGGCTAATCGTTCCTAAGCTTCAGAAGCAGAACATACCCATGACTGAAACCCCACATTACTTCTGCTGTGGACTGTACATTGTCGTTTGTTTCGCCGCTCTCAACGGTTCTCTCGAACGCATTCGGAGGGCGAAACAGAAGTGCCATCTACAGAGGACTGCTCGCAGCTCGAGCCACGGCTAAGTCGCACTCCCCATTAGCCGTTTACTGCCGGGGGCAGCCCGCTCACCGAAGGCGGCCTAGGGAACACTTCCCCCGGCCATTTACCGTCTGAAGCGGCGTCAAATGGAGATTGGAGGTGGATGGATGGGGCGCGGCCCGTGGCCGGTCGCACGGGGGCGGGCCGGCCGGCCGATTTACCGACGTGCCCTGGCCGCTCAGAGGGCGCAGCTATAACCGGCAGACGCGCCGGCTGATTTCTCGGAATGACTAGTGGGACGGGCCGTGACAGTATCGGAATCATTCGCTTATGAAACGAGTCATGATGGCGCGCTGCAGGGATTTCAACTGGACTTTATGTACCGGTGCAGCGCAGTTCTAGAATATAGGAGACTCGGGCCCCGTGATATACGCTGATGCTTTCAATTTGGTGTGGCCATGTCTCAGGTGACCGGATAACTCGTCATTCCTGAGTCAGTGTCCCTGAATTTGTTGTCCAGTCCAGACGGTTCGGTGAGACGCCCGCTCAGTCGGCTTACATTACCGAGACGTCATTTCGTCCTCTGTTCGTCCTCCTGATATCACTCACACTGCGGACCCATGGCTAGGGCGCTTCCGTTCCGCCCCTGTCGGGACCGTGTACCTCCTCTGGGGAAGGAAGTGGGGAGAGGGAGGCCGTGATATTCCACTGACACATCGTGACCGGTATATACGAGTATCTGTGGACCTTCGAGTCAGCAGCGTTTGCTCTAAAAGCGTCCAGAGATATTTCCTGACTTGGGCGTCTGGTATCGTGGTCATATCCTCCTAGCACCAACCTCAAATAGGCACTAGGCATCACGGGCCGGAGGTTAAGAGGGGACTATAACACGATAGAAACCAGCCTTAAACGAAAAGAATGCTGCATCCATCCTGGATGATCTTTTCCTTTGTAATTCATCTTCATTGCAAGAGCATGAAATCTAACTGGCCACTCTGTTTCTGAACCCACTCGTTTCAAACTCACAGCCATCTTTGTCTGTCATGTCATTTCGCCCAAATTGCCGCCCGCACCGCCCAGTTTCTTCGTCCTTGCCATCCTCACTGTTACGCCGTTACGGCGGCAGCGCAGAGCTGCGTCCCACCCACCGATACCGAACAAGACCTGTCACTGGCTGCCCTGTGTTCCACCGTTACCGAACATTTCCCGTCACCGCTCTGCACAGCGGATTCCGACACAAGCCAGTCCGCGTGTGTCTGCCGCCTCCACAACTCATAGCCACCGCAGACATTCTGCAGACATCGCAGACAACAGGCAGACACAACGCAGAAAACGGCAACGGGCCTACAATCCACCGATCGTGACGAGCGCTGACGGTTAACGAGCGTCGAAAGCGTCGGCTCCGATCCTGCCCCTGAGGGCGTATGAGCGTCTAAGGGGCGAGGTGCGTCACTGACAAAATGGTCTGGGTAGTTGCTCTAACCTATACGCATAACATAAATGATAAACAAAATTCACAGTTAGGTAAGAACAGTTAATTTAATTGCTAGTGGCATCGCACACTGATGCATACAAAATTAGAGCAAGCTGCATTCGGCGCAATTGACGCCAAATAATGATATAATTGGTTATAGGCGATAACTTCGGAACTTCGGAACCAAAGCGGTTGAATCAATTATCAGTTGTGCATTTAGAATTCCGCTTCAGAAATGGAAATGTGTGTGCTTGTGTGTGTGTGTGTTCGTCACCGCGCGGTTCCCTAGCGCAGGTCCACTACCAATTACCATAAATACTGGGTCCAGCCGGCGCCGCGACAGTCAGTAAGGTCGTAAATCGCAGGAAATGCTAGCAGCGTGTCGCCCCTAGCCGACGACCGTTCGTCGCTCCCATCGCGGAGACATGCAGGGTCCTACATCGCTTCTGTTCTGAGAGTTTCGGTCAGGAATGCACCGCAGCTCACGTTTGGATAGCGACAGTGTCCTTCAGAGAACGGACGATCGATTCTCAGAAAAGTCGAAGTCTGAAGCCACAAATGCGACTCTGCGATGCGCAAAGTACATTTTGTGGGGAACACTAATAAGAAAAAAAAATCAAACTAATAAAACCGGAAAGGGTTCAGAAAACAGGCCAGTTGGAGACGACGGTAAAGCATGTACTGGTTAGCATTTTAGACTAATGTATTTCAAATGAATCACTAGAGCGTTGGGTCGTTCACCAAAAACGTCGGGAACAAAATAGCTACATAGCTAAAATGAATATACCTCCGCTGGAGACCGGGCGAAGCAAATCAATATGAGCCGCAATATCCGAAAAAGGATTTTGATATTCAATTATTTCTTACATTTCAAAGGGACTTGAGACAATCAGATGTGCTTATGGAACACTGAATGTACGCTATACTTTTGCAGCGTTACCAACTATAAAATCAGGTTCCTGCCCCACGTCCCAAACCAGGAACCAGCCTATTGTTCAGTCAGATTCACGCACAAAGGTTTTCGATTGTAGTTACACGATGGAGCCGCCGACAGGACTTTGGATATAAATATGCTAATGACTGGTATAACGCTCGTCTTTAGTCGCCGGAAATTCTGATGAGCCTGAGCACTGATTACTCCCGAATCCATAGGGGGAGACCGAACAAATCCCTGTGGAATTACCAGGAAGTCACTGGATGCCTAGCAGTATAAAACGCAGGATTCTTTCCGAGGAACACTTGGCTTCCCGCTAAATGCTGAAATAAGAAATTCGTCTTGAGGGCTACTCTTGACATTTTAACCCTCGCCGGCACAGGGGGGTTGATGCACCCCCCCCCCCTAAGGTTTTTCGCAAATAACTCGCGTAAAAAGCGGCCGATCGCGACGAAACTTTCAGTACCCTCGCATTGATCAACTTTACACCTACCCTGAAAATTTCATGACCCTGACCCAAATGACCTTTGACCTGTGACCTCTTTTCCGAGACCATGTTTGGCCGGAATCGCGATTCGGCGTATGTCGGCTCGCATTAGCCGCGCGTTTGCAAGCTTTTCGTGGTTTCAAACGTTCAAACATGTGATTTGATGTTGCTCCCATACATTAAGGTGGGTGTCAAGGTCACCTGAAGGTCAGGTCAGGTCATTGACCTTTGGTGACCTCGGGTGACCTCGGTTCACTTTTTCGAGTTTTACATGTTTCTAGGCTAGTTTTTGGAGCTGAATTCGAATTTAGCAACCATTTGAACATTTACGAAGTAGTTTTGGTGCCTTCGTAACATGTTACGAAGCTGTCAGAGGCGGTTGACACGTATTACGAATGCCCGTCACAACCCCTACCGGTTGACCTGACCTGACCTGACCCGACCTGGTCTAAGTGCTTAAAGACATCATCTCTGGATCAAAACTAACACGATATTCGTGATCAGCACCCCGGAAAACTACAAAACAGCTACACTGTTAATTCCCTGGAGGGATCTTCTGGTACTGCTAATTATAAATATATAGTTTCTTTATACTTTCTTGTAGTCGGAGTCTTCTTGAGTCATAGAGAAAGAAAGGACATCTTCTACGGGGTTTATTGCTTGAGTGACACTCTCATAGGCGGTATCTTAACGCAAAACATTACCGTTTCAATCGCGGTCACCAGCAATTTCTTATCGTAATATGCACTGTCTACATTATATGAATATTTCTCTTAAATGTTTCACATTTGCTATTTCCTTAATATTTTCCCCCCGTTACGAAGTTTTTGTCCTCCTTACTAACTAACTAAAAACCTTGACCTTTCTTCAATCAAAATATTTACAACAATTAAAACACTTGGCTCGCGTGATCATTTCCGGGAGCGCTCTCGTTAGAATATTCAACACCCTCCCCTTGAAAGAACTCTTTCAACATTTACATTCGCAAGGTACCTACGACATGACATACACAGTAGTCATACACAGCACTTATTACATTTTCACAAGTTTGGTAATCGGACGCTGCACTGTAACACCTCTGATGTTCAGAGTCACCGATCTCACTAAGCCGTCCTTTGACATCTTGACTGACTCGACCCTACCGATGGGCCATTGGCCCCGTGGCACACTGTCGTCAACCATCAATACCAAATCGCCCACAGCCAGGTTTTGTCTGGCCGTAGCGGTGCTGGTGGACCGTTGCTGGAGCAGTGGAACGTACTCTCGACGCCAGCGCTTCCAGAACACATCTGCCATATAGGTCGCCTGTTTCCACATTTTCCGTTTGTCATTGTCAGATGCAGAGAAGACATTCAAGGGTGTCGTTCCAGAACTGGCCCCGAGTAAGAGTATGTCGTTCGGAGTGAGGGGCGGAGCGTCGAGGGGGTCACTCGATGGCGAGACCAGAGGCCGGCTGTTCACTATCGCCTCGGCTTCACACAAGAACGTTTGCAGCGTCTCATTCTTCAGTGTTTTCGCGTGGAGCATCGTGTCCAGAATCCGTCTAACTGTTCTAATCATTCGTTCCCAGGCTCCACCATGATGAGACGCTCCTGGAGTGTTGAACTTCCAGTCAATGTCGTTGGCTAGCATCTCCTTTGCCACCCACTCTTCCTTTTCCTCCAGCCGCTTCAGCTCTTCACGTAGTTCTCTGTGGGCTCCAACAAAGTTTGTTGCTCGATCTGATCTCAGGGTCTTGACGTTCCCTCTTCTAGCTACAAATCTTTTCAGCGCACAGATGAACGAGTCCGATGACAGATCCTCAGCCACTTCAATATGTATGCAGCGCACTGATAGGCAGGTGAAAATAACGCCATATCGCTTAACTTGTCCTCGACCTTGGCTGACGTAGAAGGGTCCAAAGTAGTCTACCCCAGTTCTTGTAAACGGTCGCTCCCCCGCTGTGATCCTGTCGCCTGGAAGATTTGCCATCTTTTGTTTTTCCGTTTTCGCACGTAGCCGCTTGCAGGTGAAGCACGATTTAAGCACTCTCTTGACAGCCGATGTGCTCTTCAAAATCCAGAACCTCTTCCTTAGTTCTGCCAAAACATGCTGTCGGCCTGCATGTCCTGTTCGTCTGTGGACGTCATCGACAAGTAGCTTCACATAGCTCGCATGACTCGGGAGAATGACTGGATGCTTAGCATCATATTCAAGAGCTGAATGTTGCAGTCTTCCGCCGACTCGGATGATGCCGTCTTCAAGGAAGGGGCTAAGTTTGCTGAGCTTGCTCGTTGCACGAATGTCTTTGCCTGAGTTCAAGGCCACCACCTCCTCTGGAAACGCAGCGGACTGTACGCTCATCATAATAGCTCTCTCTGCTTCTCGGATGTCTTGAGTTTCCAGCAAAATCGTCTTCCTTTGCGTCGTGACTCCTTCCTCCTTACTTCGACGAATCAACTCCTGTTTCACCTTCAAGATCCACGCTACTGCTCGGAGAAGCCTGTGCCTGTCGCTGTAGTGTGCAGTGAGTTTCAGCAGTGGGTTTTGAAGATCATCTTCTTGAGTCGCATCATAAGCCTTCGCTGCACACACAGTCATCTTCTTGACCTCCAGGTCATCTGTCGTGTCTTGTAACGCTTGAGGCGTTTCTGGCCACTGAGTTTCGTTTTTCCAGAGGTATTCTGGCCCTGTCAGCCACCTGTCACTCTGAGTTCCTCTTGACACGTCGTCCGCCGGATTTTGAGAGCTGGGCACATGCCTCCACTGAGCAGGGTGTGACCCGTCATGTATGATTGCCAGCCTGTTCGCAACGAATGTGTGAAATCTTGTTTTGCGGTTGTTGATGTATCTCAACACCGTAGTGCTGTCTGTCCAGAAAAACTCTTCTACTTCAACCGACAAGCGCTCCAACTGGATCTTCAATGCACCCAGGATCAGTGCACTGAGTCTCACGCCTGTCACAGCGGCCATCAGTTCGAGTCGTGGGATTGTTACCATTTTCAGGGGAGCCAGATGTGCCTTCCCTTTCAGAAAGCTCACCTGAACGGCACCGGAAGCGTTCGCCAGCCTGATGTATGACACAGCGCCGTAAGCTGCCTCGCTCGCGTCGACGAACGTGTGTATCTGACAAGTGGTGATACTCCCAAAGTCCCTAGGCATTATGCATCGCGGGATGCTCAGACTGTCCAAGCCTTCCAGAGTCGAAAGCCAGCCATTCCAAGCTAGTTTGTCCTCTTCTTCCAGTTCAGTGTCCCAGTCCATCTGCTTCCGGGTCAACTCTTGCAGGAGACGACGTCCCTGTATCACGGTCGGTTCAGCCATACCTAGCGGGTCATATACCGAGCTCACCATAGAAAGCAAACCGCGTCTTGAGCAGGTCTTCACCTTCGCGCTCTTTATTTGTGGAGACAGCTTCAGAAGATCATGTTCTGGGTGCCATATCACCCCGAGCACCCTCTCGGTCGGCAGCTCATCCCAGAGGCCAGACCATTTCTTCATTTCAGTCGATCTGTCTTCGTTTTCGATGGCTTCTACCACCGCTGGGCTGTTCGATGCGAATTTAGTCAGATTGAACCCTCCCCGTTTGCACAGGTCCTTTAGTTCATTTGCTAGAGTGATGGCCTCTTCGTCTGTCGGAACTGATCGTAGCACGTCATCTACATAAAAGTTTTCATTGACAGTTGTCACGCACTCTTGCGAGAAGTCGTCACCCGCGTCGGCTGCAGTCTTTCTTAAAGCATAGCATGCTACGCTGGGTGAGCTTGTGGCCCCAAATAAGTGGACCGTCATTCGATAGTGACGAGCGCGACCACTGATGTCTCCGTTCTCAAACCAGAGGAATCTGATGAGATCTCGATCGGCTCCATCGACCTTCACTTGGTTAAACATTCCTTCAACGTCGGCTGTGACCGCCACCCGTTCTAGCCTGAATCGCAGCAGCACGTCCACCAATGAATTCGTCTGATCTGGACCAGTCAGGAGCATGTCGTTGAGTGATACGCCATTGTATCTTGCTGCGCAATCAAAGACAACGCGTATCTTGTCAGGTTTTGTCGGGTGATACACTGCGTGATGTGGCAGGTACCACACTCGTCCATCTGCTCTTCTCTGTTCTTCTTCCGGCACTTCTTCTGCATACCCCTTGTTGATCATTTCTTCCATAAAGCCTTTATAGTCCTCAGCAAGTTTTGCATCCTTTCGCAGTCGTGATCGGAGATGCTCCAGTCGGTTTTCGGCCATCTTCACATTCGCTGGCATCTTCTCTTCTGGCGTTTTTGTTGGCAAAACAGCGCTGTAATGGCCTTCTTGCATCTCCATTGAGGATTCAATTTTTTGAACCCATTCTTTGTCTTCCACTGATAGGCCTCTTCTTGTGCAGTGCAGTTTCTCCTCATATTCGCTGTCGTACATGTTACGCACCATTTCTTCGATGGACGCTCTCTCGTCTTTCACAGCCGCTCTACACACTGTGGTGTGCGACTTTCGTGATGGTGAATCAAGACCACTGACCACCCAACCAAATCTAGTCAGCACCGCGTATGGGCTTCCGTCTACACTTGGAATCACTCTCACTGGTTCCATGGCTAGGAACGCATTTGCTCCCAAGAGCAATCCAACTTCACTTATCTCGGGCTCTGGTAGCTCTAAATATCTGAGGTGATCCCATCTTCTTACATCGTCTGTCTTGGGGTAGTCGCTTGGGTCGGCAGGTATATTCTCCATGCTGAAGAGCTTTGGTAAGTCCATTTTGTTATCTCCGCACAGGTCCGTGATGTGAAGTCCTTCCACTTCCCGTGTTGGAATGCTGATGTCCTCCTGAGCCACAGTCGTGATGGTCAGGTGCCTGCTGGGCTGTTGTTTAATGCCGAGTTGATCCATCAAGCTTTCAGTAGCGAACGAATGGGTAGACCCACTGTCGAGGAATGCGAATGTCTTAATCTTTATGTTGCCGTTACAGACGATGACTGGGACCAGGGGTAGTGTGGGCCGATCTGAGTTTTCCGCTCCTGCGGTTCCGCAAACTGTCGCACCAGTAGTACCGGTCCTCTCTTGTGGTGGCTGAACTGTCTCTCTCGGTGGTCCAGTTTCATGGCCACGACTTTGAATGGCGAGTTCATGACGTCCTTGGTCTCGGTTCTCTCTCTGTGGGCGTCCCAGATGCATCGCAGTCGGATGACGCCTTTTGCATATTCTGCACTCAGCTCGTCTTCGGCAATCGGCGCTCATGTGACCTTGTCTTAGGCAAGAGAAACACAGGGACCTGCTCATTGCGAACGCCTTTCTCTGCTCCGGTTGAGTAGCTCGAAGCTGCTCACAGTCGGCTGTGACGTGCCCTATAACGTCACAGAACACGCAGGCTGCCTGATTCTGGGTTTGGGCGGCTGCAACAACGGGCCTGGTGCGCCTCACACTGCTGCTGCCTGCTCTGCCTTGGGAGGGGAGCACTGCGCTGTTGTCGCGACTGTACATGAGACGACCGTAGGTGGGATTGGCTGCTATCCTAGCCTCATCTCCAACAAACTTCACGACGTCTTCAAACTTCACTTCACGTCCCTGCCTCTCTTCAATGTCATCGGCATGTCTCCTCCAACTGTTCAGCATAGTCTCCGGTAACTTGCTGGTCAAAGATCGCATTGTTCTGGGATCTCCCATCATGTGCGAGGAAGAGCCGAGGGCATTTTTGCAGCTGAGCAGCAACAGCGCAAATCGGTCGAGCGCCTCGACATCATTCGCCTTAATCGTACTGAACGAGTTAATACGATCCATGAATGCTGATGCTATATGGCTAGGCTGGCCGTACCTCTTATTCAGCATCCTTATAGCCTCTTGGTACCCGTTCTCCAGATACATGCAACTTGTCACTATAGCGTGCGGTTTGCTGCCCGGTGTCATGTGCTGTTCAAGATAATAAAGCTTCTCTTGTGCGCAATCCAGCTTTGAGGCTATCTTGAGCTGGAAACCCTTCATGAACTGAGCGAACTCGGTCACGTCTCCTCCGAATTTCTTCATCTCTATGATCGGTAAGCGCATCAGTGAGGCAGTTCGCTCGCGCTCTTGGGTCAGCTGTCTGTTGTCCGGCTCGGGGTTATCTGACGCGCCGTCGTCCCTGGCGAAGCTCACCCTGTTTGATGACGTGGCGGGCTGGTCATCGATGACAACCGCGCTCGTTGACTTGTCTCCACCGACACCAGACTCGGCGGTCGGCACTGGACAACGGTGAGATCCTTGCGAGGTATTACATTCGTTGACTGCGGCACCTGCCATTTCTTGATCCTGGAAACATTTAATAGCCTGCTCTCTAGCGGACACTTCTGCTATCTTGGCTTCCAAATCTAGCAGTTCCTCTTTACGTTTAAGCTCGGCAACCTGTCTTTCTATTTCTTGTTTTTCCTTAACGGCCTTCAAACGTGCCAGCAGTCCAGCTCTGGCGGCAGCTTCATCTGCCTGTCGCAAAGTCAGAGACTCTGACGTCGTTGCTCTTGTACCTGCTTGGGATACGCTGTCATTTGGCTCTACGTTGTCATGTTCTTCTAGAGCCTCTGCCAATCTAAGCGTAAGCTTTTCCTTATTTCCCTGGCATGACAAACCTCGTGCCTTTAACTCGCGCTTCAAGTCCTTGACGTTCATATTTAGCAGCATCTTGCAGCTGGTCTTATAGCATCATGACACGAAACGAATAGCAATAAAAGGACATGAATAAGATTCATAAATTACCTTGTAGGAGCGCTGATCCATCCGCATCACATCAAAATTGAGTACCTTGTGATGCTTGAATAGGTAGATTTTACGTGGTCATATCGTTCGTATTTAATATAATGAAACTATTCCTTTGTTATGAGCAAGAATAAACTTCGTAACTGTTAATTCCCTGGAGGGATCTTCTGGTACTGCTAATTATAAATATATAGTTTCTTTATACTTTCTTGTAGTCGGAGTCTTCTTGAGTCATAGAGAAAGAAAGGACATCTTCTACGGGGTTTATTGCTTGAGTGACACTCTCATAGGCGGTATCTTAACGCAAAACATTACCGTTTCAATCGCGGTCACCAGCAATTTCTTATCGTAATATGCACTGTCTACATTATATGAATATTTCTCTTAAATGTTTCACATTTGCTATTTCCTTAATATTTTCCCCCCGTTACGAAGTTTTTGTCCTCCTTACTAACTAACTAAAAACCTTGACCTTTCTTCAATCAAAATATTTACAACAATTAAAACACTTGGCTCGCGTGATCATTTCCGGGAGCGCTCTCGTTAGAATATTCAACATACACTTTACGACTTTCTAACAGGTCCCGATTTTCCCAGTTTTCGGGTCATTGACCTGACCTGGAAGGTCACCCAATGACCTAGGACCTTAAAATTGGGTAGCATCGGCTTCCTCTCGTGACGGGCAACACGCTCGTTATTTCCGCGAAGCTCTAGCTCGATCAGGGGCCAAACGCGAGGGGGGTCGTACCACCCCCCCCCCCCCTTGTGCCGTCGAAGGACGCAAAATGGCCTGTGCCGGCAAGGGTTAAATGCCACTTTTCTGTGACTCTTTGTGTGACCTGAGTAAATCGCAAGGGCGCACACAAGGGGGGGGGCACACGGGCCCGTGCCCCCCCCCATTCGAGTTGGGGGGCCCAACTCGAAGGAAGGGGCCCATTTGAGGCGGCCGAAGGCCGCCTCAAATGGGCCTCTAACTAATCCTTAGACCACCGAAGACCGTGTACAAAGGGCCCTCAAATGGCCTTAAAGGACCCTCAGATGGTCTCAAAAGGCCCTCAGGTGGCCTCGAAGGGCCCTCACTTAGCGTCATAGGACCCTCATCTGGTGTCAAAGGGCCCTTAGATGGTGTCAAAGGGCCCTCAGATGGCCTTAAGGAGCCCTCAGATGACCTCAAAGGACTCTCAGATGGCCTTAAAGGGCCCTCAGATAGCGCCTCAAAGGGCCCTCAGCTAACGTCAAACGGACGTCAGAAGGCCTTAAAGGGTGTCAAAGGTCCCTGAGCTGGCGTCAGAGGGCCATGCCCTTGCGTCGAACGGCTCTCCGAAGGCTCTAAAGAGTCCTTTGCTGGTGACAGAGGGCCCCCAGCTGGTGCCAGATGGCCCCCAGCTGGCGCCAAATGGCCATCAGAAGGTCTCAAACGGTCCTCAGCTGGCGTCAAGCGGCCCTCAAAAAGCCTCAAGGGGCCCTTAGAAAACCTCAAGGGCCCTTAGAAAACCTCAAGGGGCCATTAGAAAACCTCAAGGGGCCCTTAGAAGACCTCAAGGGCCCTCAGAAGGCCTTAAAGAGCGTCAAAGGGTCTTGAGCTAGCGTCAGAGGACCCCCCAGCTAATGCCAGAGGGCCCTGAGCTAGCGTCAAACTTAAAGTGCCCTTAGCTGGTGTCAGAGGGCCCCAGTTGGTATCAGAGGGTCATCCATTGGCGTCTAATGGCCATCAGAGGGCCCATAAACACGATCCTCAGCTGGCGTCCAACGGTCCTCAGCTGACGTCAAGAGGCCCTCAAAAGGCCTCAAAGGCCCCTCGACTGCTCAAAGGGCCCTTAGAAGGCCTCAATGGGAACTCAAGAGACGTTAAACGGCCCTCAAAAGGCTTGAAAGGGCCCCCTGCTGATGGCAAAGGGCTCGCACCTGAGTCAATAAGAGCCTTGTCAAAAAACGGACCTGAGAAACCTTGCCGGCTCTTCTGCGGGACTCCCACACTTACCTGAGTGGCCCCCGTTTACTGAGGGGCCCTGGTTATTGATGGGGTTCCTCGTTACTTAACGCCTGGTTACCAGAGGGGCCCATGGTTACCTGGTGGGCCCCTGATCAATTGAAAACCCCTGGTCATCTGAAACGCCCCTGATTACCTAAAGGGCCCCTAATCACTTGGATTCAGTGACATAGCAAGGGAGCGAGGGGGTACGTGCCCGTTCTCGGGTTTAGGGTTCCTTCAAAACCGAGGGGCCCTGCGGCGCCAGTGGGTAGCAGAGGGTTCGCGCTGGCCGCACTTCAACTCGGAAGGACACCACAGGGCTTGTGGGGGCACGTTATTGCTCCTATGTAGCCACAATTATCTTCATAAAGGCCCAATGCCGGTTTCTGAGAGACCTCGCCGGCCGCTCAGGGCCCTAGTAACGGCCAACGAGGGATTGGCTGCTATGGCTCCACATCCGTCTGTGATAGACACACGGTCCACACCAGTGTTTCTAAAGGCACCCACAACGGCAACTGCGAGGCCCCTCGCCCCACCTCCAAGGGACCCCCACCAGCGCATCTTAAGGGCCTACATCGGCGGCTCTGAGAGTTCCCACACCGACGCCTCTGAGGGCCACGTACCAGTGACTCTGAGGGCCTCTTACCAGCCTCCGAGTGTCCTTGCCAGCCTATGACGGGCCACTTTCCACTTGCAGGCCATTTTGCAGGGCCACACACATGCCAATGATGGCCCCACCAGTGTCTCTAAGCCCTAAGACCCCGCAACGGCGCCTGTGAGGACCCAACACCAGCGCATCTGACGGCCTTTCACTGGCACCTCTGAGCGCGCCACACACCGGTGACTCTGAGGAGCTCGCTCGCTTCGCTCGCTCGTAAAATAAATACCATGTAAATTAGGCATTAGTGTACATTAGGCACACTCCTCGGACATAAATGATACTTTTGCTTGCCGATTTTCCACATTTTCTCATGCAAAGACCGTTTTAAAGAGACCCGTCTGCCAGTGAGACTGGACCCACCGTGCCTTCCTCCTCCCATCGAAAGGTCCTGGATACATCCTTGCCTGAGCTGACCCCGGGCCACCGGGTGACTCGCGGGCCCGGGGTCCGCGAAAAAAAATGCTAAAAAAACATGCTAGCGTAAAAATATATATGTTTTGAAAATTAAGCTGGTACCGAAATAATTGTTTTACCTACCATGCATTGACAAACCAATTGCTCAAGCTTCAAACCAACCGAAATATAGCCCCGTGGGCCGTATTTTTTTTTTGGGGGGGGGCCCTTCGGCATGGGGGGCCCAGTTCGAAGGTCGTGCCCCCCCCCCATTCAAAAATCCTGTGTGCGCGCCTGCAGTAAATGGAACGACTTGAAGTTACGCCGAGTAATCCTTGATGAACTGAGTGATTTTGACTAGCACTCTTGACTAGATTTTGACAGTAGAGAAGTAAAGGAGTTTCTATCTAGTCTGAGGAAACCCTGAATGAATCGGAATACAGTTGTACCCCGAGATTGTGCTAGTGGATCTGAGATTCTTGATGTGTGATCAACGGAGGCTTTGGCCAAAGGATTCAAAACACCTGAGGCTTTGATCGTTTAGGTTACTTTCAGCGGCTATCGCAGCTTAGCGAGGCCTCGGCTGTGCAAGGGGTCCCGATGCTCTGACCTAAGGGCCTTCGAGGCTCGGAGCGCCCCCGAGGATGCCAAACGGCTCCCGCCTAATTTGATGGCGCTGGAATTAATATGCGGGTTCATAACGCCAGGTCGAGGGCCGGCAGTAACTTTTACATTTCTCATTAGCCCCGGCTCGCGGCCCGATGAGTGCGCTGGTGAAGAGGTCCGCTTATTAACCGCCACTGTCGCAGCCCGGTCGGATGCCGCTCTGTGCGGGGCCGGCGGGGAGGAAACGCTCCAACACGGTGTAATCATAAGCCCAGAGAGCACCATGAGCCGCTTGCTTAGCGGTGATATTTGAAACGGTATTCAAACGGAGCAGCATGGCATGAATAACAATGAACACAAAGCGGCCGCAGGGATGTCTGAGGAAAAGGGGTGACACGGTAAATGAGTGGTATGTGGCTGGCATTGCGCTGTAACGGCTTAAATGTAATTTTATTGATTTTATGGAAAATAGGCTGAGCGTAATTGAAAGACTGAGCCTGACATTTACATTGTAAATTGCATTTGGACGAAGAGAGGAACATTAATCAAAGGTCTTTTCCTTATCAATTCATTTTTGTTTTGTTTTTCTTTCTTCAATTAACTTAAGCACAGAACTAAAAAGCTATTCGCTGAAGCTCATTCTCTAATCAGTCTTGCTTCTCACGTTTTGCCCACATAAGTGCTCAGCGGACCCCTATGAAAAAGGGGACATCACAATTAGTTGTCCTTCCTGTAGCGTCCGTAATAGATGAACTTGTGCTTTTTACTCGCCTAAGAAGACTCGTTAAACATCGAAAGCATTATTCTTGAACTTCAGATATTGACACCTGTCCTCATAGCCCGGCCCGGCTCCCCTGGGTCCACCCGCGAGTCACGTGCCTTACGGCTGTGTGCCGGCAGGCTGGCGGTGCCTCACCAGTCACGAGTGTGTCTCGGCGCTCAACAAGTGTGACGGCGTCACCCACTGCCCGGACGGCAGTGATGAGGACCGGCGCGACTGTATGCTCGAGCCGTGCCACGGCAAGAACCGCTTCAAGTGCGCCAACGGCATCTGCGTCAACGCAGAGGAGAGGTAGGGCACCGTCTTCACGGGGGTGGAGCAAGGGTGGAACAGTACAGAGGAACAGTATCTCCTCATAGGCGGCGGAACGGGGGGGCACCGGGGCACCGTGCCCCCTTGAATTCTGCAAGGGGGCACCAATAGCAAGGTGCCCCCCTTAAATTTGATGTATTAGTACTAGGGGCGGATTCGGGAAAACTCCAAGGGGAGGGTCATGAATCGAAGTGGTGCCCCTACCTGTACCCAAAATTAAAACCTCAACGGATTTCGGCCACTTAATTTTGGTGGTGCCCTATTTTCAGTTCTTTATTTTCTTTATTTTTGGTTTGTCGTGTGATGACTGGTGCCCCTGGAAAGACTGTGGTACCTACCTACCCTGCCTGCTGACAAGCCTACGGTGGGCCCTGCACATGACTTAGGTGCCCATGGGCCCTGACAGGCCCGTGGTGTCCCTGACAGGCCTGTGGTGTCCCTGGGCCTTGGCGGGTCTGTGGTGCCCCTGGCGAGCCTGTGGTGCCCCTGTTAGAACGCAGGTGCCCTTGACAGGTTTGTGGTGCCCCTGACAATCCTAAAGTGCCAACGACAGGCTTGTGGTGCCCTTGACAGGCCCATGGTGCCCTTGCGAGGCCGGTGGTTCCCCTGCGAAGCCGATAGTGCCCCTGGCAAGCCTCTGGTGCCCCTGGCAGGTCTGTGGTGCCCCTGGAAGACCTGTAGTGCTTTTGCTAGGACGATGGTGCTCCTGACAGGCCTGTGGTGCCACTGACAGGCCCGTGGTGCCCCTGCTAGGCCTGTGGTACCCCTGGCGGGCCTGTGGTGCCCCTATCGGCTGTCAGGCCTGTGGTGCTCCTGGCAAGCATGTGGTGACCCCAGGCCCCAAAGTCATGACCCATGTGACCTCCCCCCGGGATTCGCCACTGATTAGTACTGCGATGGCTTCTTGGTAATTTGATACATGTAGGATTAATGGAATATGTCAAACGAGAATAAGGAAGAGACAAGCACATAGGTACTAGAGGATCAGCTTAAAGTTAACCACACATATGGGGGTGAACTGCCATTTTCGTTTGGTAAAAAAAATCATCGTGTCAGGGCTGTGACGAAAAATAAGTGGCCTAAATCCGATGAGAAAACAGGATTTGGGGGTACCCTAGCCCGCGCCCCGCTGGGCTATTCAGCCATACGCGCCCTGCTGGGGGGGGGGGGGGCAGCAGATTCTGCCCCCCTGTCTAACTTCCGAACCGAGGGTCGTAGAAAGACGGGGAAAACGGCAATCGAAAGCTCTCAACAAGGCGGATCTTAAGAGCCCAAATTTTTTTGCTTAAGTAGGTCAGAGGTCAGGTCAAGGTCAGGTCAAGGGTACAAAATGCAAGTTTCTACATTATCGGCCCTGCACCGTAGTTGCCGTAGAATGGACTGAGACTGATTGCCCAAAACGTGTGCTTAGACTGCCAAGACAATATTCGTTGCATACAATGTCATTCAAAGGTCAAGGTCAAGGCCAGGTCAGGTCAGGTCAGGTCACCAAAAACAAAATATAGAAAAGGGCATGTGCGACACATGTTTCATGGGCCATTTTACTCATAGAATTTAATAGGCACACTCAATAAGTGATATGGACCACCTCTGGATGAATTTCAGGTCGAGGTCAGGTCAAGGTCAGGTCAAGTGAGGTCAAATTTTGAAGTTGGTTGTTAAGGCCTAAAAAGGTGTCTATCTGATGCAGTTTTTCACGGCGAATCGAATGGTGCTATTTTTGTTTCCGTACGAGGTCTAGAACTTCCAAAAAAAAAAATCATTTTTCAAAAATTTTGTGTATCGTGACGTCATAAAATTTTGAATAACTCCCACGTTTTTGAACCGATTCTTCTAAAAATTGGTATGCAGGTGCACATAGACCACTTCTCTGACATATATTCCGGTTTTTTCGATACACTCAAAAATTTGGATTTTATTATTATTTTCCCAAAAAAGTCAGTTTTTTTAGAAAAAAAAAATTGGGCCAAAATCCAAAATTTTCAAAAAACCGAGATAGCCATTCGATAGACAAAGTAGAATCACGTATAACCTTTTTTGTTACGTCTTGATTCCTTTAAAAATGAAGATGTTAGCGGCGTTTGAAATTTTGCCGTTTTTGAGGCGAAAATGGCGAACATGACGTCACTAAAACGTCAATTTCTCAAAAAAAAAAAAATCCGACGGATTTCGCTCAAATTTTCAGGGAACGTGTCAAATTGATGTATGATAAGGTACTGAAAGTTTGACGTCGCTGGCGTAACGCGTTTATAAGTTATTGGCGAAAAACGGGAGGGGGCAGATTCTGCCCCCCCCCCCCAGCGGGGCGCGGGCTAAGTTTGGCTCCTTGAGCTGGTGCCCCCCTTGTCTCAAATCGTTCCGCCGCCTATGTCTCCTTGGCGCTTTTGTTGGTCCTTCAGTTACTTTCCACGGAGGAGGTAGTGCACGCACTGCTGGATATAATATATCGATTTGTTTGTGCATCTACCTACTTTTTAGCTGCTATGCTTATATTCTGATAAACTGGCAACGTGAAACATCTGAACATTGGTAAAGACGCAATACATATAGCACATCACTTTGTCGGTCACATGTGAAAGCTAATCCCATTTGCAACTTATAACACCGTAACCATACGCAATTCGCATGCTGAGCAAACATAAGTAATTAATCCGGTAGATAATAGGCGTACCGTCTCTGTAAAATGTGCCTAAAAAACTTTCAGTAAAAAAGGGTACCACGGAAAACTTTTTTCACTCTGTTTACTGTCAAAGGTACAAGAAAACTTTATGCTAATGCCCTTTAATTTACATCAGGAAATATCTAAAATGACAGTTTCAAACTACTTCGCCACTTTCCAGTAGCTGAGCCCTAGGGTGCTCACGAGTTGATGGGCTATTAACCATCTCGTCTTGTTCCCCATTTGTAAGTGGAAAGGAGGCGATAGACGAACGCGTAAATCGGTCATAAAAGGAGCATAAAATGCAAACAAATCTGCCAAAGTGTCGCTCTACGCTCAGTAAGTAAATTGCAACCATTACTGCTCAACCTACCCGCCGCGAAGGGATCGACAGTATATAGAGGAAGCACAGTAGCAAAAACGTGCATAAAAACTGCAAAAAAGTGACTCCAATCATCGAGGACATTTCAAATTTTTTCAAGCCGCTTTCGCTGATGAGGGGGTTGAGTCAGGCTTGCATGCGAGAAAAAAAAACTGATTACACGACAATCATCACAATTTTGCGACAGATAACTTGGCAATAAATTTACCAGATTCACAACAGCTTTTACAATGTTACGATTTTCACATCTATTTATTCAAATTTATTTCATTTTTTTAGGTACAAATACCATTCAGAAAATAGGCATAAAGGCAACATATAATGGAAATCAGTGCCATAGTGATATGTCATAGGACCAACAAAAGTGCCTAAAAGTACCCTCCGATCGGCCATTGCTTCACACAATGGGCTCGAGGGGATGGAGCGGGACCGCCGCAACACTGGCTCGATGCTGGTGTGATGACCGCCTTGGTACCGCGTGAAATGTCTGCCACGGGGCTGGCACGGCACTGCCGTGGGGCCTGGCTGGACCGAGCACTGTGCAATGTGGTGAAACGTCAGCGATCCTGTGCCTTGTTTTCAGCATTGCCGCTGCAGTGGCCAAGGTGCCGGCATACCTATACAGCGAACGCCGTGCCGCCGCGGCTCAACTAGGGGTTGCCGCAAGGCTGTAGCACAGTTCCAATCCAATGCTAAGAACAAGAACTGCAGTGAGCACAGTGCCTACACCATATTGACACACGGGAAATGGATCACTTTGTCATTGATTTATTATTGCAGCTCTGTAGGAATGCAGTTGTAAGCATGCTTAGCCAGGAGTGGCAGAAGAGGGGGTGCAGGGGTGCAGCTCTCAGTGACTGGTTTGCGGCCAATGGGTTGAAAGTCAATGCCACCAAGACTGAATTGATTGCGTTTGGCAGCCGGCAGAGCATGCGCAACCTGCCTGACATAAATGTAAGATTTAGAGACGCCGTCTTGAAACCGTGTCAAAAGGTCAAGAATCTGGGCGTGACCTTCGATTCTTACCTCACCTGGGATGACCATGTTGCTGCCATTGTTGGTAAATGTTTCGGAGCGCTGATAGGATTGAGCCAGGTGCGCCACTACATACCAGAGGAAACGATTGTGACGCTTGTGACTGCTCTTGTTCTCTCACATGTGCGGTACTGCCTGCCCGTTTACGGGAACTGCTCGAAAGGGAACCTCGCACGACTTGATAAGGTCATTAATTTTGCCGCAAGGGTTGTGTCTGGCCGTCGCAAATATGACCACGTGGCTGATGTAAGGGACGCGCTGGGGTGGCTCTCGGCTGGTGACCTATCGTCGTACGATACGCTGGTGCTACTGCACAAGGTTATCCGAACGGGCGAGCCAGCTGACATTGCCGCTATGTTTCGCCGAAATGAGGAGATGCGCGAGCGAGCGACTAGACGGGATAGCAGGCTGTGGCTACCTGGCATCCACACAGAGGCGGGGCGTCGAAGGTTCAGCTACCGTGCAGCCATGCAGTACAACGCTCTGCCCAGTGATTTTCCGGACATGTCAACAAACAAGTTCAAATCATCGCTCAAACGTCGCTTTCAACACTGATTTAGGCTTATGCATATGGGTTGCATGTATGTCAGCTGAAATCTATTCATGCATAGCCATGCGTTTTGGTGAGTTTTGTGTGATATGTTGAGTGTGATGTCTTTTTGTTCCATTCTCATATGACGCGGGAGCGTAATAGCCACAACTACCTGTGGATGCCCCCCAGATGTTAAATACAATACAATACACAATACAGCTGTACCCCATCCAAAAACATGGGGTGCAAAAAACGTAGAAACCGCCCATCGAGCCATTCAAACTTTTCCTCCTGAAAGCTAGTGATCGGGAAACGAAAGGCGATATGAGACCATCGAAAGTCCATTTAAAGGGACTATCCCACCTTTAACATGGGGTTTGAGTTGAGATAGCCAAGTTTGCGGCGAGGTTCAGAAACCACTATCTATCTAGGTTGCAACCCCCGCGGCCTCTTGGTGTTGAAAAAAATTCGTTCCCTTCATTTGAAAATGGGCCTTGTACAAGGCCCTATCTTCAACATGGAGCGACCGTTAGTGTGACGTCACCTCGTTTAGTCATTCTGATTTAAATGGGTTTGTTCGTTGAAAAATCGCTTAAAACTTGGTCTGAATGTGGTGCCTACAGAGTAAAAAGAATCAGCTTTATGACAGTAATGTGGCCTGGGGAAGGTGGTAATTTTGGGCTGTGACGTCACATATTTGAAAGTTTGTGTTTGGAATATGGGAAGCCTAAGATGTTTAACGAAAAATCAATGCCAAAACCGTGTTCCTGGTCATCCAATCTATAAAGTCGGGCATAATTGAACTGGTTTTAACAACATTTTAGAAAGTGGGATAGTCCCTTTAAGAGCGGGAGCGTCAAGAGCGCGAGCGCCCTCCATCGGTCTTTGGGGCTCCCACAGGCCACAATGCTTCTGTGGCCCCGAGTCGCGTTTGATGCCTAGGGCTGGACCGGACCTAGAGTATTTGGACGACCTGGGCACCAGTCACCACTTGCCGTTCCAGATCTTAGTGACAACGATGTGGTGCCTGGTGTCTGGTATAAACGTGCACTATGTAGTGTCAATAATGGCACTGGAGCAGTGGCCTGTAAAACGACGAAATGTTGACTTGATGCGCCTCTTGCGATGAATGTAGGACGCTGTTAAATGCCTAGTGCCGCACTCAAAGCTTACCAATAACTCAACAGAGACAGGAATTAATGCATTCCTGGCATCACAATTTTAACGTTTATATGCTGCAATAAATGCGATGCTTAATGGCATCCAACGGGCTTCGCAAAATATGACATTGTCGCCAAAATATTCTTACGACATTGTTGTTGATAGGTAACGTGCAGAAAAGATGTAAAAATATTCCAGCGTATATCTCATACTTAATGCGCCGATCAATTGAATACCAAATATATGATATGGGCGGTTCGAAACCGATAACGTTTTGATATTTAATCCATGTTTTTTAAAGATTTTATAACTTTTAAGAGGCTCAACTTATGTAATTGTACCAGCAAGGCCATAAAACAGCTAGACCAATAAAAACGAGCGAGCGCAAAAGTGACTCGTACAGGTGCGGAGCTGAGATACTCCCAACTCATCTCTCGCCCCGTGTGCACCCGCGAGTCCGTGCCGCCCGTGTAACCCGCCGCGTCCTGTGCCCCCCCCCCGCTCCGTGCCGACCCCGTGCTCCCTGTGTTCTGTCCGCAGGTGCGACTGCCACCCGGTGTGTTCAGACGGCTCAGACGAGTGGAACTGTGGCACCGAGCGGCGCTCCTGCCGACCACACGAGTTCAGTTGCACGCTCTCCGGGCCGCCGCGGCTCTGCCTGAAAAGGTGTAACGTGTGTGACGGCCACATGGACTGCCCGCACGGAGAGGATGAGAAGATCTGCCGCGAGTGCCGGCACGGCGCCTTCCACTGCCGATCGGACGTCTGCATCGAGCAGTTCAGAAGGTGGGCAGCAGCGGCGGCCGTAGCGCCTGTGTGGGGCGCTAGCGCGGGGAGTGGTGGTTAGTTTCTGGTTTGACAAAACAAAAACAGTCCATAGATAGTATTGTAGTTATTATGAAATGGTACCTACTACCTAGAAAGTAAATACACCATTTTATTTGCACACAACTATGTCAGGAACTTTGTTTACAAAACCATAAAATATCTTTCGTTTTGGCTCACTGACCACACCTGGAATTGGAAAAGTATATTCGCATGCTTTTTGCAATATGCCTGTCGCCACACAGTTCCTTACATGAGGATGTGTCCACCTTGCCTTTATTTACTGCCACCGAGGATTGGCCCGATCGGTAGCCCCCTCCACCACCCTACCCAGCCCCCCCCCCCTTTCCCATTTCGGTGGCGCGACGGCGGCGACGCGTCTGGCGCACCGGCGATGGCCAGATACGCCGTTATGGGTCCATTCTGGGCGGCTCTGTGCCGTCGGCGCCGCCGCCAAATCCCCATAATTGTTTATCGAGTCCGTTATTTACCGGGTGGCGGCGCGTCGCTCCTTATCACCGCCATTGGGAGGGCCGGTCGGGCGCGCGGGGCGATCGCCGTCCAGCCGGGACACCGCTGATGTGGCGTCGTTTGATCGACAGCTCCGGCGCGCCGATTCGATACAGATAGAGGCGTTCAATTGCAGCCGGTAGCCGGCGGCGCGGAGGCGGCGGATTTTCATTAACCGGCCCGAGATGGGTCTTTGTTTGAGGCCGACTGCGAACTTCGCCAGGAGCCGGCTAAGGTCACCGAGGGTCGCCAGGTCACCAGGCGCCGCGCCGTTTCAGCAGCCAAAGATCAAGTCGTGCCGAACTGCCCGAGGCGCAGTCACCTGGAGACTGGCCGAGATATAAAGGCACTTAGCTGCAGCATCACGCCAGGTTTCCGGACACACCTTCGGGCGGCGCCAGCAACAACACCCTGACGACGACATCCTCCCGGTAGTGACGTCACACCGCCAGATCCGCCGGTGACGTCACACCGACACGCAACAGGTCCGCGACTCCGCCGCCCCCGACGCGCACAAAGAGTCGTGTCTGGCGGCAATAACGAGCCCGCGGCGTCGACGACACCGACGGAGACCGCCGAGCCCTGAGAATAAAATACGGCCGCCCGGCAGCAATAGAAAACATCGCCGTCCGCTGCTGGGCCGAGGGGAGCCCGGCAACCGTCCAGTCTTCGCGGTGGAACGGGAGTGGGGGTTGGGGGAGGGCAATAGGACATGAACGTCCCGATTTGATCTGACCCATACTGGTAACGTCCCAGCGAAACCAGGCACCGTCCTGCCACGCCGCCCGCGCCGCCTGTGCCAATAAAACTGTCGCAACTAGAATATTCAAACAGGCCAAATAATAAAATTTCTCGGCGGCCACGGGGAGAGATTTACTGCGGGTTTTAACGCCGGATTTGATATTTCATAGCGCCGGAGGGCGTTTGGGGCCGCGCGGAGAGTCGGCAGTCGTCAGCCGGCGTGAGCGGCCCTCTTTGTTGCGGCTCCGGTTGCGTGTCACCGTGTGACTGGGGGGCGGTCGGCCGCCGGGCCAACTTGGGCAATATCAGTGGCGGCCTCACCGGGCGGACACGTGAACGGAGATGAAATGGAGCCGCGCTCTCTGTGTGGAGGCGGGCGCGCAGATTTGAGAGGGCGAGTCATCAGAGGAATGGCACCGGCCGGTCGTCCAACAACTTTGGGAAATGCTCCGCGACGGGAAGTGGGGAGCGGACGGGCGGTGCAGGTAGAAGGGCAGCTATTTTCCACCGGCGGAGATCGATGACAATGCGCCGAATTGAGCCGACGGCGTCCGAGTGTGCTATTGGTACAAATGTGAACAGAAAGGCGCAACAACATTGTCGCTGCGTTCCTCCATGCTTATATGCTTTTCGACAAACTTTCTTGACGACCAGAGTACTTTGTATTGGTATTGGCGGATGAATAGGAAAATGCAGATTATGATTGATGATACGGAATGGATCGAAAGCCGTTTGCCAAAGTAAGAGTCTCCAAAGTACAGTCTGTCTTGAAAGTACCGCAGCATGGGCTGCGGCGGCCCGGCGAACTAAAGGTCGGGAGCTCGGTGGTTTGAGAGCCCCAGAGCACGTGACGGCAGTGAGCCAGGAGAGAGTGACCGGGCAGGTCGCGTGGGGTGCCGCTCTCCCTTACTCTTTCCACCCCGCTGCGGCGCCTGTCGCCCGGGGGCACGGGCCGTCTGCGAGCACGAGTGGAGAGCTTGACCGGCTCGGCCGATCCCCCGGTGGCCGGTTCACCCTTGGAACCGTTTTATTCTCGACGAAAAGACAGACGTAGCCAATCTAAAGGATGAGCGCGACTACTTGCATTGTTATCAGAACATGACACATATTGAACACTATGAACAATACTTTACGATCATGGAACGGAACAGAATAAATGTAATAAAACTGAAATAACAATGTGAATAACAACACAGAACAATGTCAACGCAGTAGTTTGTCGAAAATCTCAGATTAACTATGGGTTTAAATCTGATCGATTGATCCAGTAACTTAGGATAAAGTAATTTGTTTCGTATTTATTTATGCGAGATAAAAAGTAAAAAAACTCCCATTCTCACCGCCCTTGTTGAGATTGAAACAAAATAGTATTTAAGCGAAAGCCAATGGAAGTAAGATGGAATGGTAACCTTTTGCTCATAACTAAAGGAAGCCAAAGCAAATCCTACACTTGTGTGTTTTTGTCTTCCTTTGGTTATGTGCCAAAGATTACTATTCCATCTTATTAGAAGTATAATCATTATCATGCAAAAAAAAAAAACACTATAGAAGGCAAATGGCTGCTACATAAAAAAAACTTCACAAAATAACTAACACATTATGCTCCGTATTTCCTATACATAAAAGTTATAGGCAAATGTTTTCATTTTACGATCGGCTGGCCAAGCAATTGTTCGCAGCGCCTACTTCTAGGTAGAGGATTGATAATCGTATACCAAATACGGGGTATGCAGATTTATGCCGAAAGGTCACTGAGATTATGGGTATTAACAGGTAGCGGCAAATTAATCTTCAGTTCCTGAGTGCTCACTGTTCACTGTTCAGTTCAAGAATCAAGATGAGAGTTGAGATCATACGAGGCTGTATGGTGTGAATTTTATTCGTTTAATGATCTATCAAAGCTCCCCCCCCCCTCTCTCTCTCTCTCTCTCTCTCTCTCTCTCTCTCTCTCTCCCTCTCTCTCTCTCTCTCCCTCTCTCTCTCTCTAGTCTCTATCTCTCTCCCTCTCCCTCCACAAGATGCTGAAAATTTTACCGGACTCCAACAAATGTTGCAGAGTCTAAAATAGCTACCAAAAGCAGTCCGGAAGAGTTGCGTCAATCCCCGTACCGGCAAGTGATACGTTTATGCTTATGGCAGTGCACTGGTCCGGAGTCAGAGTCGGAGTCGGAGCCGATCAGCAGGCCGAAGTCAGATTTGGAGTTGCAGTCGGAACAGCGCCGTCGCGACTCAGAACCCTTTTTCTTTATATTTTCGGCTTCAAAGTAGCTGGCTAGATTTATTGCTTCACAAAGCAGGCTCTCTGCACACTGCTGCGTTGGGGGGAAGGGGGGGGGGGCTGCAACTTCCCTCCACACATACCTGATATTGCATCTTTTTTAAACACTTTGATCATTGATGGCGGAATGAATCAGACCCAGATCTTTTAAGGTCGGGTCATTAGGTTACATTATAGTGTTCTAGCCTCAGGAAAATTTATAATGCTCGCCGGCTCTAAAGAATGCTCGAGAGATCACCGGTTGACCTGAGATCTTAACCTTCACACTTACAGGAGGAGGTTCCTCACGGCTTTTTCACGAATAACTCGCGTAAAATACGACCGACCGACCGACCACGACAAAACTTTCAATATCCTCGAATTGATCAATGTTATATCTTTCCTGAAAATGACCCTGAACCCAATGGTCTTTGACCCGTAAATTCCTTCTCGACACCATGTCAGGCCAAAATGCCGATTCCATGCATGTCAGCGCATATTATCTACGCGTTTCCAGGCATTTTGTGATTGAAACATCAGGTCCCAGCACGTGAAATGATCAGGGCCGACCTGATCATTTCACATGTCCGATCAGGAGCCGAACGGCTGTAAGGCGGGTTCCTACGGACCATTTCTATCAGTGGACGCTATAAAGCAGCCAATACTCTCAATGTGTGTCTCGTAACCACGCACACAACTTTCTGGAAGCCCTAGCTGAATCTGAGCGAAACGACGGAGGCTGCACCCGCTGCCTTCTGGCCGGATTACAAGTGTAACACGCTAATGTCTGGCGAGGCTCGAAAGGGAAGCTTCACTTTCCATTTATCAAAACTTTCATGTCAGGAAGAGAATTACTACGCTTAGCTCGTGTCTCTGTATAACGTATTCATAAAACAGCGCCTTGTCTGCCGCACTGGCAGCACCGAGAGCCCGCTCACTCGCGCCCACCCCTCTCCTCCCTCCCTCCCTTCCCTTCCCCCCAAGGGTCAGGCGATCCAGTGGCCCTCAAACCTGACCGCCCTCCGCTGCGCCGGCCCACCAGCGCCACCCTGCCATGCTGCGGTACTTTCAAGACAGACTGTACACCGTGTGCGCTCATTGGCCATGCGGCACAACCCTTCCTTCCCGAAACATGTTATGTAGCCGAGGAAATGACCATATGGTGGAGAAGACGGTGGCGATGGGGATGGAAGATGCGAAGGGCTGTGACTCCGCACTATCACGGTGCGGAGGGCTGTGGATGTGAGCACTGGACTGTGACGATGCTCCCGTCCACAGGTGTAACGGGGTGGAGGACTGTGACGGCGGCGAGGACGAGCTCGACTGTCCCGAGGAGCCGCGCTCGCCGGTGAGCGCCGGCCGGCGGCCGCGGCACCCGGAGGCCGGGGGTCGCGCCGGCGCCGCCGGGCCAGCCGCGCTGCTCGGCGCCGGCCTGCCGCCGACACTGCTGACGCTGCTGCTGCTGACGCTGCTAACGCTCCGCTGAACACACCTCTCTGCGCCAGCCGCCGCCGCCGGCCGGCGTGGGACCGGACTGAGGCAGACCCATCGTATCTCTCACAGCAGACAGCGGCATCAGCTTCAGCCATTCATTCACCATGCGGTCATGTTGATTGGTTATCTCCGCAATCAGCAAGTGACCGGCTGGGTAAAAGAACGGATTCATATCCGAATTTCGGTGCCAATTTTGTACAGGGTGGTTTCCAACATGGCTCAAAGATGGAATCTCAACCATTAAATATTTATTTAAAACAGAGCAGCTTGTAGATATCAAAATGCGACATGGACCCCTTCTTGGTCTGAAGGGCTATTTGTAATTATGGTCGGATCGCCGCCGAACCTGACCACTGTGCGCTGCGGTCTCGCCGGGATCACCATTTACAGCCCTACCGAGTCGTCTCGCTGGGGATTTTGTATGGAGCGCGCCCAGTGGGGGGTTGTATGTAGTGCATGGTAATTGTATTGTACACTAGTATAAGCAGCGGGAGTTGCACAGCAATGGCGGGGTCCGAAACGACCTGGTTTAAGCAGCCGAAGGTCAGAAGGCCAGAGTGCCCCAACAGGCAGCGTTCGTTTTCAGTAAGACACCGCCCTCACACTCCGACCCGTCTGATTCCAGCCAGCCAGTCAGCAGAAATTCCAGGCGATAAATTATCGCGTCGGTCTATGGCTCATCTATCGACCCGGCCGATGTCGCTGGGTCAGTTCGATTTTCGGCGGCTACTGTTCCAGGTCACCGGTCATGGCGGGCTGGGAGCCAAGGCCTTGCATTGCCTTGTAATTTGCGTACCCTCGCTTCCCCTTTTCCTTAATCCTTTCATTCCCCGACACCCACCATCTCCTTGGCGGCTCTGGGCTCCGCACCGCGCCGGCTCCTGGCCACGGGCCGCGATCGCGACACAAATTAATTGTAAGTACAACAGCGAGGCCACTCGTCGCTCCCCAACGGGCCCAAGCAGCCGGTGGCAGCTAATGCTATAGCGGGTATGACGGCCAGCGCAATGGTCGAGAGCTTTGCGAGACATCTTTTTATACGTCTATGTGAAGTGCTATCGAAGTTGGGCGCTTCACCGAATCTCGATAGAGCTGAAGTTTATTTTTATTTATTTACACTGGTCCATGTAGGTATTAGTAAAGTAATCTTGCATGTAGGATGTAGGTGCGTGTAGCGACATACTGAAGTACCTCCGTCGGTCGCACGTCAGTAGGTTTACAAGAGATTCCTGGGTCATTAAATTAAATGAATGACATTTGATTGTGTTTGGGTATTGTACTGAAGTATGTTACGTGCCATGATTTGAGATTGCAAACATTTTCGTCATTTGCATTAATTTTAGGGCCGTCTAATCTTTTTACAAGCCTTCCCATGGAATTAAATGAGGTACTCGTTGCCTTATACGATTCCCGCGCAGCCTTCAAAATAATCAAAAAGCAATGTAAAGTTTTTCGCAATCTTCATCTGCTGTTATATTTACTAAGGTTGTATTTTTATATTACCGTTATTTAAAGAACTGCAGGCTCCGCCTTACTTTTGTACTAGTGTACACCTGTATTTGTTACTGTTCCTGGACTCTGTTTTTTTTTTTCAGACATTATTCGTGGATGGCTTGCAAATAGGTAGGGTAGCTACTTAATCATGTCGTGGAGGTGTGTAAATATGAATGTCTGTGTGTTTGTGTGCATATAAAAGTTATTTTGTAGGTATTTAATGTGGCACACGACGATGCATGAATGGTTTATACTTATAGATACTAAGCAGTAAGCACCATCGTTTCCGTTTTCTGAGGCACACAATACAGAAACATAGCAGATAGGCCGAACAATTTAAAGTTGCTGAAAACGCGTAAACTCAGTTTATGTCAGCCTTCTCCGTGCTTGCTCTCATTTATCATTTCTAAGCATCCGCTGCAATCTTGCCTCTGCCTCAACACTCAATTTAGGATATTGTTCAAGCCGACGAGCACTAATACCGAGCCATGACAAGTTGTCAAGGACAGTAAAGACAGGCGAAACTTCTACGGATTACCGAAAACCTGAGCAACAAACCAATCGGGGTACTATTTTCTCGACCACAACATGTTATAAATCACGAAAGTGCAGCACACAAGACGTTCACCGATAGCTCCTCGCGGGGTGTGCATTCAGTTTAGCCAATGTGCATAAGGAGAACGGGAGAAAGGGGAAAGAAGGGATTGAGAAGAGGGAGGGGAGGATCAAGGGCCGGACTGATGCAAGTACAAAGCGCCCCAGCGCGTGGAGAGGTGAGGTGGGGAGGAGCAAGTGGGGAGCAGGGAGGGGGGTTCGTCAACGAAACAAGTGGACTAAGGAATAATGAAGGGAGAGAGAGAGAGAGAGAGAGAGAGAGAGAGAGAGAGAGAGAGAGAGAGAGAGAGAGAGAGAGAGAGAGAGAGAGAGAGAGAGAGAGAGAGAGAGAGAGAGAGAGAGAGAGAGAGAGAGAGGACGAGAGAGAGAGAGAGAGAGAGAGAGAGAGAGAGAGAGAGAGAGAGAGAGAGAGAGAGAGAGAGAGAGAGAGAGAGAGAGAGAGAGAGAGAGAGAGAGAGAGAGAGAGAGAGAGAGAGGCGATCGTTTAGACGGTCAGATAGACTGATTAGGGAGGCTGATATGGGGAATGTACTGTAAGGGTCGTTCAAATCGTCCAGTGGAATAAAGGGAGGAATGGCAGATACTTTGCATAGATAACTAGAAACTAAGGATGATGGCAGCAGCACAATGTTTAGTCAATGTAGGTAAGGTGGACTGAGCAGCAAATCAGAATATATTTTAAAGTCTGGAGGAGGAGGGAGCATCTTCAGCCGATGGCTGCACGAGTTAGTGAAAACGGGCTCAGAGAGCTGGAACCTCTCTGCACGTGAATGGATGGATGAATGACTTGCTGCGCTAGTTGCTAACAAAATTTAGAGTACAAAAAGGGGAGAGATGAAAAATAACTTATTGTTTAAATCGTACGATGTCATGTCTACAACCGTTTAGTAAAGAGACATCCACAAATTCAAATGATATCATGATCAGTTTTTTTTTCTGTAAAAGTACATTACTTTTATTTCCTTGCCAAGTTTCGTAAGACGTGCCAAATGCAGTCACTGGGGTAAGACAAGAAAATTTCTAAGAAACTACGGCACAGGCGAAAAGCGCAGACAATGTTCATTGTTCATGTCATTACCGAGCGTACTTATTCTTAATCGAAAAAGGTCAAAATTCATACTAAAATGTCAGTGGCGTGCGTTCTCGCAACAGCAAAATTTGCCCCTTTCAATGCAGCAAAGCTCCAATATTCGGTTCGAAGAAACTTGCCAGCTTCACAGGAAGTGTCCATTTCCGACGAAAGAATGTGCGCGCGCTAAGTGACCTGATTGCGAGGGGCCAATATTTCACGATATGGTGTTTGAATAACTTTGAACACTGGTGGATATTGAAGCTGAAATGGAGCATGGTGCGGTTGATGGAGATAAGCGTGCAACGTGTGAGGAGATATGGTAGATTCTAAGAGTGGGAGATAACTTAAAATATGTTCATGAGGAGCAGTGCACTGTCGAGCTGAGGAAAGTCGCAGGTTAGTCGCTGGCGGTTGAAAAGATCGAGAGGGTCTAGACATTTCTTAGAAACAGTAGCGAACATGTAGACTGTAGACTAGAGTTGGCAGCCATGCCTGGTAGGGTGCGCTGACTGGAAGTGATCAGAAACGCAGACGGAAGGAAAGTCCATCATAGTCACTGAACTTCCCACTTATGGCTAAATTGGTATGGAGTACCAACAAATGTCAATGGGGCTTAGTTTTCCTGGAATTGGCATCTCTGACGAGGCTCATCTGGCTGTGGTGTGAATGATTTGTGGCGCCGCCCTGCAAAAGGGCAGAATGCTGACAGCTTCGCGAGACAGCACACGAACTCGAATGAATATGCTTGTGAAATGTAGATCACGGTAGAAAACAGTAGAAACTTTCGGAAAAGTAAGCAAATTAGTAGAATACTGGTGAGCAGTAGGGCTTGACGGAATACGACGGACGAGAATGGCTAGCTTTTGAAGGCTAGTGCAGAAATGCATTCGGAGTTGCCTTTGAATGAGTGATGGGATAGTGCGAGAGCTTGAGAGAGTGCAATGTTCGAGCGAGCAATGGAAGAATCAATACGGCTGTGTGCTTATATTGATAAGACCGGAGACAGTCAGTGGGGAGAGAACGATTTACACTTGCAGTCCGAGACTGATAGGCCGGCTATCCTGATTTATATTTATGCTTATTTTCCACCATCCTTGCTGACGCAATGGACTCACCGCACTAAGGCTTAGATACGAGACGAATGATGTGTTCGATGAAATTGTGTAGTGTCATACAAAAGCCAGCTTGTCCATGTTTGCGCCCAAGGGCGAAGGCGATAACAGATTGGTTGACTGTTGCCTCCCCTTTCCACCAACTGTGCGTCAGTTTCAAGAAGAACGTCAGTAACGTCAGTTTCACTTTATAGATCCACCCGTTCAGATAACGTTGTGTACAATTAACTATGCAGTAAAAGTCATCCAATAGCTTGAAGGTTTAGCATCGAACCCTAAAACCTGCACACTGACTATCGCCATCTCGGCGACATCTGGCCCATTTTTGGACGTGATGTGCCATCAGTTGGTACAAATATAAATCATGCCGGCCGTTTCGCAGCACCAGAATACATGCATACCAGTACACATGATCGTATTTTGTATTCGTTACGGGTCGATATGCTTGTTATCTGTATGTGATAGTCCATTGTCTGTGAATGTGCTATGTAAGCGCGCTTAGAGTAAGGACGTCGCTTAGAACTAGGTGTACAAAGCAGTGCTTGTATGTATGCCAGCTGTACTGTTGTGGTCTTGATGTGTTCGTGGCGCTCTGTGACTTAGACTAGACGCATATTTAAGCGGTAAGGTCCATTTGGGACCAGCCACGCCTACCGTGGTCCGACCAAGTGAACGCAGCCATGTCTGACGAGGCCTAAAGGCGGTGTTTTCAGACTGCTGCTTTGTATTACATACAATTGTATTTAGAGCGTAGACCGGTAGACATCATGTGTGTAAGCTTTTCGTAATAAATATAGTGTGTAGAAAGGGTTTTTGTCTGCGCATATGTAGTTGATTCACGTAGCAAATGAATGACAAACACTGACTCACGGTTACTCTAAAATTGAAATTTAACTGGAGACGAGACCCATACAGCCACACCAGAAAATTTGCATCGATGAAGCCACGAAGAGCCCGTCACTGGAAACTATGCTTATATATTCGCACGTACATAGAAAATACACTAGCATGGCCTACCCGGGGGTACAGACAGACTCCTTTCTTATCCTCCAAGGACACATTGCACCTGACTGGTGGTCTCACAGACATTGTCGGCGGCTCCTGGACTGACCATTGACTCCAACCACCGATCACTGACTCAATTCACCGACTCCACCCATAGACTTTTGACTTCACCAATTGACTCGACTAATGATTAACCCTAGAACGCCTAGGGGGGGGGGGTGTATCAACCCCCCCCCCTGAGGATTTTTCGAAGTGCACGCTAAACGGCTTGTCGTAGCGGGCTGAAATTTTCAATACCCTCTGGGGCAACCTTTGCGCATCTTTTGCCGAAAAAAATTGATCGGGTCATGTCAGGTCACGGAGTTATGACGTCATAAGAGGTACAGCCTCCGGCCGACAGTTACCAAACGTGTGCGCCGAATCCCTAGGTTTTCTGCCGGTGATACCCACATTGTTTGATGGATCATGATGAAACTCCCCATGCATGTTGGGGCAAGCATTGGCTATCGTGTGGTGCAAGAAAATTGACCGGGTCAGGTCAGGTCACGGAGCTATGACGTCACAAGAGGAACAGCATCCGGTACTATTTTTGAAAAGCGCCCGAACCACTATTTTGCTAATTCTTGTCACCTCAATGGGAATATGCAGCAATATTAGCTTCTATAGGGAGCAAATGGACCTCCCAAATCCAAAAATACAATCAGATTTCAAAAATTTAAATTTTGATTTTTCGAATTTCTGCCGCCGACTGTGACCTTGCCGACTTCCGGCGCTCCCAACGCGCCATTTTTAGAGCTAGGGAAACGAAATACATACCAAACGATAGAGAATTGATCAAGGAACACGATAGTGAAGGTTTCAAGTCGATATCTCCCACCGTTTTGCCGCAATCGCCGCGGAAAGTTGAAAAAGTTTGATTTTTTCGGAAAATTTGACCTTTGACCGGTCATAAGTAGGTCAAATGTTGACCTAGGACCAAAAAATATACCACCAATCGCGAGATCTCGTTGAGAGCAATCCGTTGGTTTTTTCCGCTAAGCTCTACGACCTTCCGTTTCGAAACGCCAGGGGGGGGGGTCGTAACAACCCCCCCCCCCTGGTCGTTCGTGTTATGAGAAATGGCCTGGTCGTGCAAGGGTTAATGACCTTACCCTCGTAGTTTGAAAAAGTTAGATCAAAACACTTGTTTATTAATAATTTCGAGCACAGCTCTTCATCAGAATACAAAGCTTAAAATGTCACGATAAAAATCCAATCTTTAGCTCGAAATCAATCTTGTGCTCGAAATTATTAATAAACAAGTGTTTTGATCTAACTTTTTCAAACTACGAGGGTAAGGTCATTAATCATTAATCAAAATGCATTAATATGATCCTCGCACAAGCACTGAGAAACTTAAAGAAAATTGACTCGACTCATATACTCCAACCACTGAACAATGCTGAGCGGCCAGACCTCAAACAACACTCTAGCCATACCTGGCGTAAATTCCGAACAGCAACAAAATAAAGGGCAGCGATTAAGTTTCGAGGTAGCTGCCCTTATAAATTCACAATCTTAACGAAAAATGTGCTTCAGCGACGCTGAAAGGTCATAAGAAAGCATCACGCAAACAGTATCTATGCAAAATAAATCCATACAATTATATCAGTACAAAAACAATCGCTGATATCCAAAACACTGCGTCATACTAAGCTCTATTACTTTCTGGCCAACCAGCCTACTTCCGAGCTTCGTCAACTCACTACAATTCATTCACTTCTTCGCATCACAAATAACCACCAATGGTATCACCGAACAAGCAGATAAGGTCGAATCGAGTTCCCTTCCCAGCAGGGCGCCTACCTGGGGTGGACAGCTGAGCGATGTCATTGGTCAGTGAGCGAGTGACGTCACTGGCCCGAGGTCGGCTCAGCTGGCCTCTGAGCGAGTCTGCATTCGCAGCACGTTGTGCGCCTGCAGCAGCAGCGGTCGGTCGATCATGTGGCCGCCGAACGTGAAGGCGCCCTGCAAAACACGGAAGAACGTTACTGAATGGATGGATAAACCAAAGCAGGGTTACAGTGGATATTCAATTTCTGAACATCGTTTAAAACATGACTGAGAAATCTAGCAGAGAAATAAGAAATCCCTCCCGGTGCAATATACCCACTACCCAGGATGGTCAGCTACATTCAATTTCATTTTCTTAATATGTAGCTTATCATACATTCTAACGTATTCTCCTATTTGGAAGGTATGCCGAATATCACATAAAATCAAATACAACATTCAAAACGTAATACTAAAGTAGATCCACATCCGGCCCACGCCCGGGAAGACCCCACCACCGCGGCCCGGCTCCCGTCTCGCGCGCCGTTGGCCCACCTTTCCGGAGGTCTGGTGTTTCTCGAACGCCTCCACCAGGCGGGCGGCCCACTCTGCCCGCTCGGGGGAGGGTGAGAAGGCACTCTGCACCACCGGTACCTGGCCCGGGTGGATCACCTGCTTCCCCGTGAAGCCGAACTGGGCGCCCTCCTCCGACTGGCACCGTAGTCCCTCGAGGTCTGCCGAGAGATGGGAGGGGACGAGGATAGTCAGCACGATACACGGTCAGTTAGGGCGAGGCACAGTAAGTTGGTGGGAAGAGTCATGGTAGGACGAGACTCGGCCTATCTGCGGTACGAAGCACGACCAGTCAGTGGTACAAGGCACGGCCAGTCTGTGGGAAAAGACACGGCCTGTGGGACAAGGAACGGCCAGTCAGTGGTACAAGGCACGGCCAGTCGGTGGGACGAAACACGGTCAATGTCGGAGACAGGACATCTACGAGCCCATCTTACAAAACACTCTCAGTTGGCACCCTGCCGGACCCTCGCCGGCTGCCGTGCCGGCCTCAGGGGTCACCTGCCGGCGTCAGCCAGGTCTCACGGGTCAGACACGAGGCACGGCGACCTTGAGTGGCGCGGCCGGGGTGGCCCAGCCACAACACAGCTCAGCTGTCCGTCCGACTGCAACGCAGTGGATGCCTACTACCGGGCCCGTGCCGCACCCGACACCGACCCCCGGTACGGGGTCAGCGCCGGAGGGTGGCGGTGGTCAGCGCGGGAGGGGGGCGGTGGTCAGCGCGGGAGGGGGGCGGTGGTCAGCGCGGGAGGGCGGCGGTGGTCAGCGCGGGAGGGTGGCGGCGGTCAGCGAGAGGGCCAGGGCGGCGGTGGTCAGCGGGAGGGCCAGGGCGGTACTGGTCAGCGCGGGAGGGTGGCAGTGGTCAGCGCGGGCCAGGGCGGCAGTGGTCAGCGCGGGAGGGTGGCAGTGGTCAGCGGGAGGGAGGCAGTGGTCAGCGGGAGGGTGGCAGTGGTCAGCGCGGGAGGGTGGCAGTGGTCAGCGCGGGAGGGGAGCGGTAGCCAGCGGGAGGGCCAAGGCAGCGGTCAGCGGGAGGGTCAGGGTGGCGGTGGTCAGCGTGGGAGGGTGGCAGTGGTCAGCGCGGGAGGGGAGCGGTAGCCAGCGGGAGGGCGGCACCAGCCAGCGGGAGGGCGATACCGTGGGAGATCTGTAGGCACTGGCCCTTCTGAGCGTGAAGACTGAAGAGGATATGAGACACAACGGGGGTGGGGGGTGGGGGGGGGGAATACAATACACTACCCAGACCAAAAAGTGTCCGACCTTGTACCTTAAAGTACACATATCACTGAGATTGTTTGCCAACTTCGAGCTTGATTCTTGCGGCTTTTCATGTTTTACCCTAAGTGTTTTCACCTCCTGACCTGATTTTTTTGGAACAAGATCGCAAATTTTGGATCGGGTAGAAAATGTAGAAGATGTAGCATCTACAGCCTAAAATGATTATAAGATGATGAATGGTAGGAAAATCATGATAAGAAAACCAAATTGAAAATAGTTTTGAAGCTAAAGATTTCAGTGCTTATAAATAAGTCTGCACAATATCGTATAAGATGTCTGGTCTGTATCAGGCTTACGGTCGAAGTTCATTCGGTAGTCCTCTTTTTCAATTATTTGCGCCTTTAAATATAAAAACTATACGTTCAGAAATAACGTACTGCTTTTTGTCGCAATGCGATCGCAAGCTCTGAAGCCTGCAAGCTTGATATGGAACAGACTATATGTAATCGCGTGCACAATTTATAAACAGCACTACACAAGAAACAAGCATATGCTCAACTACCCTGGGTTGCACACGTCCAACAGTACAAATACCAGTCGGCCAGTTCTCAGTTCACATTTCGGCGGGCCTCTCAGGAGTGAAAACCTGCTGGCTGCTCCTCTTCACGTCTCCTCTACCTAACTTTCCTCTCCCTGGTCTCCCAGCCAGCTCCCTCTTCCTCTTCTCCCCGACAAGCCCCTCCACCTCCCCCATCCCTCCCCCGGTCTGCCGTCAGCCGTCCCACAAGTGTCACCTTTGCCGCCGCAGCGCCAAGTTACGCAGATTGCCTGCGGCCATTTCGTGCCGCCCATGTCTCAATAAAGACCGATTTCACTTTTAAGTTAGCTGGCCTTTCGCACTATATAACCCACCTTTATAATCGATGTACACGACGTCTATGGCTTGCAGTTTGAACGCCTTGGCGATCATGACGAAGTTTTGTCGCGCGAACAGTAGTTCCCGCGCCTCCGAAGTGCGCGTGGCGCCTGCCAGAGGTCCGGTAGTGTCAGACCAGGGGTGAAATAAGGTCGCGTGACGACAGCTTGGTAACACAGTGAGCTATAAAATGGTAGCGGGTAGGCGTGGGATTGGGGGAGCGACACACAAAGAAGGGCGATGGGCGGGCAGGGAGGGGCGGGGAAGGAGGGAGGGGAGTCACAGGAGAGATGATCACCGCAAGAGGTGTGCATTTTGTTGGTTAACTTTTCGATTAATCCTCACCCGTAGCCGTATAGGAATATCGTAATAGGACGATTACAACCTACTACTTGTAACTTGTACAAACTTTTTGCCTGTACAGCAAATATAGCTCGAATGGAGCGATGGTGCAAAGCAGTGGTTCCAGGGTAATAAAAAGATACACCAACGCCAGGCCATACAACACCAACGCTGCCCGCTCACCGATGTCAGCACAGAAGTCGTCGGAGCCGAATACGAGGCCATCTAGCGAGAGTGGCAGGTCAGACGTTAGTTCCAGCGTCCGCTCACAGATGGCTCTGAGGTTCAGCATTCCCAGAGCCGACTCAGTGAACAAAATGAGATTCATCGGAGTTTTCATGTCTGCTGGCATGTGCTTTCGAAGCCGGTCGACAAACTGAAAGAAAAAAGATGACTTACAAACGAAATCATCACTTCTATTTCACTTGTAGACTGCATCAACGCGATTGCTCAGGCTAAGCTAGTAAGACAAAACAAGCAGCTGTACAATAGGGAGTTTTTTATTAACTTGCGTACAGCTCTCTCATATATGGACACTTGATGTTTCTCAGACTTTCATAGGTGAACACTGAGCAGCTTGTCCCTTGTGCAGCAAATTTGCTCCTGGTCACTTAGTGTGTTTTCGTGAGCGAGCAAATCTTTGACCGAGGCGACTGCAGTTCTCAAACCGTGTCCTATTCACGGCGCGCATGACGCCAATAGGTGCGGCCTGTTACCAGTCTGCCGTCATCAACTCACCCAGGTCACGTGCTCCACGGTGTCCACCTTGGGCAGGTGGAGCGTGTCGGGCAGGCGGCGCGCCGACAGCACGTGCTCCAGGTCCGTCTCGCAGTGGCCACTCTCCACGCAGTTGACACGCACCGAGCAGTCCTTCCCGGAGAAGCTGACGCTGCCCGTGTGCAGCACCTCGCGAATGGTGCGTCGCGCCTCCTCCTGAGCGACCGAGGAGGGGATAGAGGGGCAGGGTCAGCGACATGAAGACAGAGAGGAAGGCTAAGGCACACCCAGACGGGCGATAAGCTCATGTGAAATACTGATGACTTTTAAAAGATGAAATGGAGGACAATTACTACAAAGTAAAAAGAACTGTTAAAACCAAAGTATAAAACATTCATGGGATATCAAAATGTTTACAACTAGACCTAGGCCTAAGCACATGACAAGGACACAAGTTTAACGACCAAAACAACTTCAAATTAGCATTAGCCACCTGTTCATGCACACTATCCCCCAATCACTGGCAGCGGTAATACTGCGCGGTCGTACCCACCTTCCGGTTGAGCGCCACTCCATCCTCGCAGTCGAGCACGATGCAGTCGGCGTCCAGCGAGGCAGTCTTGTCGATCTTCCTGCGGTCGCTGCCAGGCACGTACAGCACCGCCCGCCGCGGGGTGTACGGCTACCGGCGGCGGGATCGTCTCAGAAATAGTGATACGGCGGGGGGGGGGGGGGGGGGGGGAGCAGCTCCGCGGAAAAACGAGCCTGTTGCCCCATGAGGAGAGGAAGCTGATGTTGCATTATTTGAAGGTCCTAGGTCATTGGTTGACTGTCCAGATCAATGACACAGAAGTCACGAAAATCGGGGTCTACTAGAACTTCTCCAAATTATGTTACTGTAACAAACTGTTTCTGATTTTTTGGCCTTCAGTGTCCTGATTTTAAATTTCAAGCCAATTTCGATCAAACATAATGTTTTCATGCACTTGAGGTAGGTATAGGTCAGATCAGGTCAGGTCAAGTTCCCGGCCAGTAGCCATCCTGCAAGTGCCAGCTATCCACAATAGTTAAAAACCACCACTGACAGCTTTATATTTTATAACATGTTGCATATTCACCAAAGCTTGAGCTAGTTCTCAAATGTTCAACTGGGTGCCGAAATTGAAATCAGCCCCCACCCAAGAAGAAAAAAAATACACTGAAAAAACTATACATGTAAGACTTGAAAAAGTTAACCAAGGGCATCTAGGATCAATGACCTTGACCTGACCCTTATGTGGCCTTAACACTGCCCATAATGCATGGGATAGCTTTCACATGTTGGCATATTTATAATTACAAAAGTTGGAAATGCTTATGCATGCCAACTGCCAACATACCATCAAATGCCAAATCACTATAGCAGACATGATCAGTTGGGCAAACTAGACTTTTGGAATCAAAATATGGAGGCATCAATAATTTGATTCTGGTGGGAGGAGCCTTGACCAAATATGGGCATGGAATCAATTTTTTGATTCATTTGGGTACACTTTTGACTTCAAATGTATCGTTACGGTTGAAAAAAGGCCCATGACGGTGAGATTTTTTTTTAAAAAGGTAGAAAAATGTGGTAGGTTTCCAAAAAGTGTTACCTCAACACTAAGAAATTGTCCCTTTGGCCTTGTGAATGGGAAAAAGACAGAGCCACTGTCCATCACGTAAAAGCTGTTTTGAGGAAATCACACTGTATGTTATTTTTGTATCATGAATCACATACTAAACAATCAGTATTTGTGTAAAATGGCAAAATGAAATTTTCTAACCCCTAATTATCATTGTTCTAGTGCTTTTATATTTATTATATGGTTTTTACCTGTTGCTTCAGTTTTTGTATTCTTGACATTTAAAAATTGTGAATTGTTATCAAATGTAGTGAAGGTTAAGTACAACAATGCTATAGGTATCTGTTGTGGTGCTGAGGATACCACTGAATGAGAACAATAGCAAGATAAATGATGTATTCCTGCAAGTCATTGTTGCCTATCTCTTAACATTACCTGTGAATCAAAATAATGATTAGCCAGCTGATGGGGAATCAATATTATGATTATCTGTTTAAAGTGAATCAATTCCTTGATTGCCTTTCACTACCTATATAATTCAAATTGTTATGATAGGAGCAATATTATTTTGCTTAGGAGATAGTTCCAACATTTCTGTTCAAGATCAGGCATGCTCCTTCTTGAAACACTCTCTTATATTTATGTGATTGGTAAGTTAGAAATGGTCTGCATTTATGCCCAAATATGGTCATAAGGAATCAATCTTTTGATGCCTCCATATTTTGATTCCAAAGGTCTAGTTTGCCCAACTGTGATCATGAGAAACAGGTCATAAGTCAAAAGTCATCAGGGCAGGGTCATATTGTTTCCAAGATGTGGAAAATTGAATAATCCAAGGGTACCTAATGGAAGTTTCAGGAAAAAAATCAGCCACCTTTTTATCTAATTATTAATGACAAACAGAGGGGAGCAGTCCCTCCTACCCCCTAAAGTGTGCGGGTTGAACTAGCTAAATGCTGACCAAATGCATCTGTACATCAATATCACTTGATGTCTTTATTCTACCGAACCTAAAAAATGAAAACTAAAAGCAAGACAAACCTTCAGTTGATCTTGCAACGAAGTTGAAGTTGAAATGAAATGTCGCTGAAACAAATGACTTGCTGGCTTGTCCCAAAGACATCTTACACTCTTGGAAATGCAACGCATCATATTCACAACAGTAATGTTATAAATCTTCAACTTCGTTTTGCCCTCTCTACCTCTAAAAAAAATGTCTTCCACACTTGTTCCAGTTCCACACAAATGTTTTCCAAAAACCGCCCCGCCGCCTACAATGCCAATGGCTTGGACAATGCTGAAGCATCTTGCTGTATTTTGTAGCAGTCGCGCAGTTTTTGAGTCGTCACTCTTTGAGAAGCAACAAGCAATTAAAAACTTTCGAAGGGTCTTCCTAGCTGTGATATTAGTAAGGCATACAAGCTGCGATATTCGTAAGATATTCAAACTATTCGCTGCATCCCAGTTCCCACCCTAATAAATGTACACTTTTCTCGAAAAAAGAATCTTGCTTTATTCGCCTATGTTTGATCCAGGATGAAATAGTTATCAAAGCCATGGTTCTCAAACGATGAAAACTGGACCAGGTGTTCCGAGCGCAGTTTTTCCGCTAGCCGAAGTAGCGTCGAGTACATACCTACATTTGGAACCGTCGCATCAATAAGCTTGTAATTGGAGATCGCAAATGATCAAAATAACTGAAAGATGGTACTTTATTTCCAAGCAGCATGAATCCAATGCCCTAAAGGCCAATTAGACTAGATATATTTGACAAGAAGCTTGCGCAAGGTGTAAATTTAAACCAAAATGAACCAAAATAAAACCACAAAACCAATAAAAACCAAGAAGCCGAAACTTTACCTACTTCACCATCATTTATTTACACCACAATGCATATGTAGTAACGAAACGGTAGTGGATACACTCATACGGCATACCGATTTTCTTATTCTTTTTCAGCAGGCATTTCCTTCTCCATCATCTCATTAGTCATTTGTCGCAGCTTAGCAAGAGCCTTGGCTTGTTTCTCCTTCTTCTTAGCTTCTTTAGCACGCTTCTTTTCCTCCAGTTCTTTCTTCTCTAATATCTCTTTGAATCGCGGGTCTTTTGAGTCCACTTTGAATCCGAGATATTCCTTGACTTCTTCAATCAGCCTATCGTGCTTCTCCTTCGCTGCTTGCAACTCCCTTTCCTTCTTCCGCTTTTTCTCCAAAATTTCTCTTTTCCACTTCTCCAAGTTCTCCATTTTTGCATCGATGGCATCCATCCTCTCCTTAATCGCCTCCTCCTTAGCCCGTTTCTCTGCTTCATGCTTTTGGACCATTTCCTGCAAAGTGTCTGGATAGGCAAGGGACTCATACTCCATCTTATCCTCCCACTCTTTCTTCACAGGCCACCCGACGGCCGGACTGATCCCAGTCTTGGTGCCGTACAGGGCCCAGATCCTCCGCTGGGCACGCAGACTTCTCATGTGCGCGGTCTCCTCGTCTACCACCGGCTGCTTGCCGTGGTACTTGCGGTAGTGCCAGTCTCGCAGGCCGGACACGTTGGTGTTGACGGGCGGCGCTGGCAGGCCGGCCGTCACCGCCGGCTGGTCGTCCTGGTCGGCCGCCGTGGAGACTGGACGAGAGGCGAGCCTCAGAGCCCGCCCGCACAGCCTCGGCACGCCACCAGCACGCACAATGCCCACGGGCACCATAACCGAGTTACTGGTACAACAGTCCGCAAATCAAGTCACAAAGTGACTAGTTCTCACCCAGCCTCAAAAGAAGGACCTTTTCATCAATGGTAGCCTGAAACAGAAAGAGGAAATAGCAGGCCAGTGTTACCAAGGCCATTCTTAACAACAGGAAAAGCACAATGTTGATGACCATGGTAAACCTTTGCAATGCCCTTCCCCATTGCAAATGCCAGAAGTGCTATGTCTTAGGTAAGCTACAGTGTTCTAAAATTGGATTTCGGTTGGGTGTGCCGATGAAGAAAAAAATCCTAGGATGCGAAAAAAGGAATTAAAAAACCGAAGTATATTTGCAAAACGGTGTAATGCCAATTTGTATGCCAACTGCCAAACCAGGATTTCATGTCAGAATCTTGACAGGGCGTGAAACAAAAGGATGTGGGTGCATCAACTGTCAAGTGACATGTAAACTGGCTGTTGGGAATACATGAAACTTTTTTCAGAGATGAAGTAAGTTCGGTCGTTCATATTTTAGGGATGAAAGTATTAAAGTATTTTCCCCATTAGGTGTGATTTGCCACCAAAAAGTCTGAAAAATGGAACACTGGTAACAGGCCCCAGCATGGTACTGTGCTGAGCAACTGTGCCTGTGCAGCAAAGCCTGAAAAATAATATGCACACAGAACACATGACAGGGTCTGCCAGAAAAGATTTTAAGCTATTAGTAGAGCAGACGTCAACTAGGTTTTCCAACCAAGGAGAGGCGCCATACCCGGAGGCCGGGCCGGAGGTGCTTCTTTCAAGGAAAACCTAACCTAACCTACAACCTAAAAACCTACAACTTACAAACTGAAACCAACCTGAACCCTACAACCTACAAACCACGGTATATGCTACAAACCGGTGCTACAAACCTACAGCGCCTCTCCTCGGTATATAGGGCCTTGCTCGGTTGGAAAACCTTCGTGTGACGTCTGCTCTACAAATGCCCTAGATTGTTCAGCCACTACCAACGAGCATATATTATGTGCTGCGGAAAGGCCTTACGCATTTTATCTATTTCTGTATTTAGGGCCTTGTCTATTTCTATCTTCAACAATTTAAACCATTACAATTATGATTACCCTGATTACCCAAGCACAAGCATGTCCTTCGTCACATAGGGGAGTATTCTCTTTGACCAGCAAACTGTCACCCACTTTTCGTCCTCTCATTCGCTGATAGTATAAGCAGGTTTTGTTTGACCAATGAAAGGCCGAGAAACGCTTACAAGCCAGCAGTGCACATCTACAACAGATTATTTGTCTAATATACTTCAATATTGTATTAGTGTTGAGCTTCCAAATGTGCTGCCATATTGCCAGTTTTCCTCCACGTTTCTTTTACGCAAGGAATTCGCAGAACTGAACGAGGGTCCACACGTGGTGCGTGCAGACATTTCATTGTGGGACTGTATAGTTATGTTTAAATGATAAAATTAAATCATTTTTATGCACTCTGCACTTATTCGGTAACAGTTCGCGGGGCTAGTAGGGGATGCGTATGTTTGATGTGTATTGTGTATCAATCCTATGCTGACCTGGGAATTTGGGAACGAATTGGAATGGGAAGGTATATATAGCCTTGGGGAAGGTGCCAATTGCCATTGATATCAACTGATCTCAATCTCACTGACATCTCAATCTCTTGACTCTTCAGCTTTGAAACAAAACATTTTGTCTGGTTAAGTTACATCAACAGCCAAAAGGGTACATATTGCGCTGGCAACAGTCGGGGAAAGTATGGTAAAATCTGCTATTTTTAGCAGTCTGCTATTTTTAGCAGAAATCTGCTAAAAATGGGTACGCATGTGACGTCATCGTACCCAAATATAGCAGATTTGGGTACGGCCCCATACAAAAGCAGATCTGCACCCTAATTAAAGCAAATGCGCATCAAATGCCTGGCAGATTCATGATGAGAATAGTGCTGAGAATGTCCTATGATATTTTTGTTCAGATCCGACTGTTTTCAAATAATGAATTTGAAAATAGTCGGATCTGAACAAAAATAGCAGAGATCACTCTCAGCACTATTCTCATCATGAATCTGCCAGGCATTTGATGCGCATTTGCTTCAATTAGGGTGCAGATCTGCTTTTGTATGGGGCCGTACCCAAATCTGCGAAATTTGGGTACGATGACGTCACATACGTACCCATTTTTAGCAGATTTCTGCTAAAAATAGCAGACTGCTAAAAATAGCAGATTATACCGTAAAATGGGGTGTTAAGGGACAGTGGGGTGTTAAGGGACAGTTGCATGGGAAAAACTTTGAGTCATATTAACTTCCTAATTTGAGAAGGTTCAATAAAAACTTCAGTGTGGTAGTTGACACTGTTTTGCTCTTGACCATAGGAGAAAATGGTATGGTTTTTCATGCAAGTGATTTGGTTCAAAAATGGATTTGAAAATCATGCTACATTTTCACAAAATTGAAACATCTCCAAAACTCTGTGTGTACCACATAAACTAGTGGATGTACAGGGAAAACGAATGCATAGGTGTATTGTCACATGTATTGCACATGTTTCCTGAAAAACTTGTGCAAATCCACCCATTCATTCATCATCCTCTTCCTCTTTTCCGGATACATGCCCATTTTGAGGTGGATGTGGGGTGCTAAGGAACAGGGAAGAAAAAATAAAAAATAAAATCTGAATACAATTTAATTAAGTAGGCATGAAAAACACCAAATTCCACATAAAATGCTGGCAAGTTCATGCTTTTATCTCTAACACATCTTAAGTTATGTAACAAAACATCTCAACACTGTCTTTTACAATGATGGGTCAATGGAGACTGATGTAAGTAAATGTGATGTCATCATAAAAATGCTAAAACAAAGAGGGCAACATAATGACAAGTGACAAGCTTCAACATGGGTTTTTATTGATGACAGAAGATGACTTTTTGGTTCTGTTTACCTTATAATTAGCACATTTTCCACAAGCGTAAACTGCATTACACGTAATTGGCTAAAAAGGTCATTAGTGGTGAATGAACCTGACTTGTTTTGTGACAGAATATGCAAAACATTTCAATAAATAAATTGTGTGCCCTTCCACACCCCAATTGTGGGCATTTGATGACCATTTCTTGGAATAATATAGGTGTCCCTTAACACCCCACTTTGGGGTGCTAAGGGACAGTGATGAAAAATAATAAAAAATAATATGCAGGTATAAATCTTAAAAACTTTAATGTGGCAGGCATGTAAAGTACCAAATTCCACATAAAATGCTGACAATTTGATGCTTCTATCTCCAACCCTTCTTGAGTTATATAACAAAGCACCTCAAAACTGTCCCTTAACACCCCGTTTTACGGTACCATAGTTTCCCCGACTGGCAAGTCTCTGGCTCACACATTTTGATTTCACTATAGTTTTGATGCAGTGTTCTTAATATCATTGAATACTACCAGTATTACGCCTTTTGGGGCGACTAACGGAGCGAGCGAGAGGGTGGGCCTTGCACGTGCAAAATTTCGAGGGGGTACCTCCAACTGACTTGTGCACTGCACCCTACTAACCCGTCTCTAGCGATGTGCCAAATTTGAGCACAATCGGCCCAGCCATTCTCGAGATCTGGAAGCGGCACCCTGCACGTGCGCACATGCAAAGTGGGTACCAACCGACTTGTGCACGGCACCCTACTAACCGGTCCCTAACCGTGTACCAAATTTGAGCGCAATCGGTCCAGCCGTTCTCGAGATCTGGAAACGACCCCTGCACGTGCGCACGTGCAGAAGCACCCCAACTGTGGCACATGGATATGCATTGCCTAGTGGGTGCCTACCTGCATGCCAACTTTCAGCGCAATCGGCCCAGTAGTTACCGATATATTGCAACTATTACAAAAGTGACACCTCTTCGTTTTACACGTGGCACGTGCATAAGGGGTCACCCACATGCATCGAGAATCGTCCAATACTTGGTAGAAGGAATGAAGCTACCCTACAAAAATTACCGCATGTAAATCGGTCAAGTGGTTGCTGAGATATAAGCGTCGCAGAATCGTGACCACGGCCGGCCGGCCGCTCATACTCAGAAATTTCCGTTATTCTACGTAAGACTCCGCTCGCTTCGCTCGCTCCGTAATCATGCTTTTTGGTTGTTACGAAGCCCCATTGGCATGTTTTGTGACATTTTTGGCAGAGCTAGACTTGGAGCCTCACAACAAACTATGTAATTGTAACTGCGGCTTTTGGCATCGTATGCTGGCAAGATCATAGTGTATTTGATATAAGTTCTAATAATTTTGAATGCTTAGCTTAGAAAGTACCTGTTTATTAGCTTATTTAGCATAGGCGTGTTTTTTTCAACGCTCTGCCAATTCTTTGTCATTCAGCAGGTTGCCTATAGAAACTTATAGGGCTACTTAACAAATATATGCTTACTCATGTTGAGTAATTACCTAAGTTTCACTCCATGGGTTGATGCAACACGAAGTCAAGCTCTTTAAGACTGTAAGCAGTTTTATTTTGACTTGTGTACCTGGTTTATATCCCTGCACAAATGCTTGAAACATTTATAATGGGCTGTTATGCTGCTGGCTGCTTTAAATTAGATGGTAGTGAAAGTTATGTGCATGGCACATGATCAGCATCAGCTAGCAAAATGTCAGGTTGAAGCTTTTATGAAGCAAACTCCATGGCATTCAGACCTGACTCTTTTGCTGCTGTTGTTGCTGATGTTGGTTGTTGCTGCTGTTAGTTGTTGCTGTTTTTAAACATCCTTTTGTCTGTCATCCAATTGTCTTGTTCTCATATGAACATTACTTACCTTTTGCAGATTATTTTCTGTTTGTTATGGAAATGGACTCTGCTGCTGCAGCGCCCCTGGCGCCCGACGACAGAACTAATGGAGAGGCAGCGCCTCTGGCGGATGGCGGCGGAAACGTCCCGGATACGGACGGCTACTTCAGCAGCTATGAGAGCTTTGAGGTGAGTGACCACGTCATGCCGCGCTGTGCCGCGCTGAAATTCCCACAACGAACGTCCGACCTGGCCGCGTCGCTGGCGATCCCAGCGTGTGTCGGCCCGGGCTGTGGCCGGCAGCGATTTCAGATCGACGATCGGCAACCGGTCGGAAGTGCGACCTCCCTGGCTTTTCACTAATATATCAAGAAGTAGAAGATCATAGTGCTCATAAAAACACGATTCTTGGCACGATTCTTGAGATGCATGACTATTAACCGCTCGTTTGCCGTAATTCCGGTGTCAAGGTTGCCTGCCCACTGCCCAGTCGTGAATTGTCTGTCTCAACTCACGCTAGTCATGCTATGACAGATCGGATTTTGTGCCGGCCAGAGGCGAGCGTTGAGACGGTTGCTCATTTGGCAAGGTAACTTTTGGTCCAGCAGGCTGTGGTCACGTGGTGTATTGATTCGCACGGAAGTGAAGTGAGAACCTTCGTGTTTTTTTTTTCTCAGTAAGAGTCGTATCGTTTTATTGAAGAGCTGTAAGCCATCTCAGTCACATTTGGGGTTTTAGAAAGTTCGTTTCTTTTCAAATGGTTTCTGAAGAAGTGCGAGACCTATTCGTTTTGTTAACACTCCCCGCTGTCACACCATGCCTTTTCAAGCATTTGAATAACTCGTTGAAAAATTATTGTTGTTGCATTTTTAAGCGTGGCTAAGTGGACATTGCAAATTCTCCTATAGACTGTGCATAGCCCGAATGCTTCTCTGTGGTACAGCAAAACATATGTGCTATCCCATTTTTGCGACCATGTTATTTGGCACTTGTACTTCATTGTAAAATGACTGTTGTTTTTTAGGCTCTTAAAGGCTATAAGCCACATTTCAAAGCGTCAAATGTCGCTGAATTGGGCAATGCGCGAATGTCGACAAGTTGCAGTTAAATTGCCAGCGGGGGCCCGTGCCTTGCACAATTAACGTTTTTTTATTGTAACACGTAATTTTTAACACAATCAGTGAAACACTGTGTGAAACCGAACCCATTTTGTCGGCCGAACATTGCCCGCCTTTGTTGGTTGCGCGCTAGTGCGTGTGTGAGTGGGTGGAGGCTGGAGTGGGGGAATGGTTGCATTCAGACGGCGAACAGAGACTGCCAAGTACGGCCTTGCTGTCAAGGCTACATTCATATGCTTGACACGGAATAGTATAATTTATTTTCCTGACACGTACCACGAAAATTGAGACACTTCCACGTCCGTTGGTGCAAATGGACTCGACTTCAATCGATTTTCGTGCGTGCGATCATGCCACTCCGCCCGCGCACTGATCATCAGCCTCTTTGTCAGCAACAGCGACAACATCAGACAGCTCGGTTTTCACCGGACTCGCTGTCGACAACTCATACTGGAGTAGCGTTTCGCTCGGTGTCGAGGTAGCTGCGGACCCCGACTTCTGTTCCCATGGAGACAAAAGCCATTAGACTGCATAAATTGCCTTCCCAACAACGACAAGTTGGCCACATCTGGGCTGACTGAATGCGTGCCGGCCATTTTTCTCGTCGCGACGCTTCTTCTAGTTAACTCGTCTTTATTTTGCAAGACCATGTGCAATGTTTGGGTCAAAATATTATTCTTTTCTTCTTCCAGATCGGGCGTTTTCCCAAGTCCCACAGGGGAAATGTTCTTTCCTGGGAGCGAGACAGCCATTAGCGATGTCCTGGCAATGGTCGTGTGTTTGAGTGGTGGTGGCTCTTGGCGGCAGAGGGACTAGTTATATTCTGACCATTTACCTCCGTGTTATCTCATAGTCAAAGTCAATGACTTGTTGTGTAAGGAGACTCGTCACTCCAGCTACTAGGACAAAGTTTCGAGCCAAGATAGCTCACCGTCAGTGTACTTGTCATATTGTGTATCAACGAAGTACTTTGCACGAAGTAAAACATTCCATTTGGTATTACTATGTATTACCAAAAGGTATTAGGTACCTTCACCCGCACCCCGTAGGGGGGTGGGGGACGGCCCTTCCTGTCCTTTTCAGTCGATATCTCCTAAACGGCTGCAGATATCGTCACCAAAGGAGACCTCCGGGCATTAATTTTACACATTGTGGCCAAAAAATTCCAGAGGCTATGATAGGTTGGTCGCAAATACAGAGCAGAAAAATGTTCAAGACATAAAAGGTCTAGATTGTAGAATTAACAAGGCTACATGACTGGTATCTCGGATTTTTGTAAAAAAAATATTTTGACCCCTAAAAATAAAGAAAGTAACTTTTTGGATATAATAGCCAAAAAATATCAAAGTTTTTCCGAATTTTGAAAAAACGGAATATATATATATATATATATATATATATATATATATATATATATATATATATATATATATATATATATATATATATATATATATATATATATATATATATATATGTTACAGGCAAAGTGAAAACTCGGGCATTTTGCAAAATGCCTAGGCAATTTGCAAAATGCCTGACCGGCCAGGCATTTTGCAAAATGCCCAGGCAGTTTGCAAACTGCCTGACCCACCAGGCATTTTGCAAACTGCCTGAAATATTTTCCCAGGCATTTTGCAAAATGCCTGGCATCAAACTCGCACTAGCGACGATGTATAGGTGTTGCAGGCACTTTAGAAAATCAGTCATTTTGTAAAATGCCTAGGCATTTTGCAAAATGCCTGATTTTCCAGGCTTTTTGCAAAAAGCCTAGGCATTTTACGAAATGACTGACTCTCCAGTCATTTTGCAAAATGCCTAGGCATTTTACAAAATACCTAGCCATTTTACAAAATGACTGAGCAGCGTGTTGTAGATACGAGTACCTAATTATATACGTTTTGGTAGCGTGTAGGTGGACCGAGGAGTCCAGCATTATGACCAGAGGAGTCCAGCAGTGGGAAGTCCATACCTACCTCTATTTTGAGAAGTGCAGGCCCGCGACATTTCCAACCCCCACGTCAGCGACGCTGCTGGATTTAAAATGATCGATCTGGAGCGTCAACAAACGACTGGCCCTATGCCGGCCTGTATCTGTAAAACTATTAGAGGGATTTTTGAAGTGCTCATGCAGGAAGATGTGCACAGCACGCTGTACGTGCAGGAAGCATGGCCGCCTAACGTGCAGCAGCCGGTGCCATCGCAGTACGCACTGCAATAATAAATAGAACTGACAGCGACGATGTTTCTTAAAATGTGAGGATGAGAGAGAAGGAGTGGGAAATTATAATTAAATTCGAACGTGTTTTTAATGTCCAAATACATAATGCAGTTTTGTCCGTAATGGCACAATCAAACAAAGACTACACTCATTCGTTTACATGTAATTGTACATCAACCGGGCCTGCCTATTGACTAGGGCCGGTCTCCGGCTGGTTTTGTTAGGTCTAGTTTCAGGCAGAACATGAACGGCGTTGATGTACTTGGGATTTTTTACAGCGTTAACTAAACAATGCTTTATAATTATGCTACAGCCGAGTCTGCAACTCAACCTGGTCGTTACTCAGCATTGTCGTCATCACAGAGCTTCAAATCGATCAGCTACAGGCTGAACACGTACCTATAGGGTATAGGAAGACGTCCAAAAACTGTTGGCCATAGTATCTGTAGTGGGATCTACGTTCCATGCTGGTCAGGCATTTTGCAAAATGCCTAGTCATTTTGTAAAATGGCTAGCCATTTTGAAAAAAAGCCTGGTTGCGTTCAGTCATTTTTCAAACAGCCGTCTTTTTGTAAAATGCCTAGGCATTTTACAAAATGACTGATTTTCTAAAGTGCCTGCAACATAGGTAAGCATCATTTGTAACTGCCGCTTACAAAAGTTCATTGCTGTCAATGCGCACCAAGCTAGGGGACACTGCGTTCTCCGGGTAGCGCAGCCGAGTTCAGGTCACTGAGCCCTATCGGCCGTCGGGTGCCGAGCACCGGGCGTGGTTTCGTGGGTAAACATGCGCTCGGTACAATGATTGTACTGTTTCTAAGAGCTCTTGGTGGCTTTTTTAAAAATACTATGGGTGGATATTGATCAGAAAAGAATACTCTTCCAATTTGCGAAAATTTGATTGTTACACGTTTACGTACATTATCAATCGTCTCTGCCGGAACAGTTGCCCACGAGGGCAGAATACTGGACATCGCAGCTTTTATACACACGGCTACAACTCCGTATACCTATACGAAAGGTACGGAGACGGTGGCTCATGTCCATTCAGCGTTGGCTCCATCTCGACAGAATTGACGCAAGACGTAGGTATTCAGAGTGTCACGAACTCGATACGCGGTTGACGCGGTCTTGTCCCTCCATGCCCCTCCTGAGTGCTGAATGGATGTAATTTGAACGGGTCCGGCACCAGGGCATCTAAATCGGCCATCCCCCGGTATCTGAAGATTTTACCATGAAGCTGAAGCCTCTCAACATCAGGCTGCAACCCTGACTTATCGTCATCCATTAGTGGTGCAGCTAGATTTCGACAAAACCCACCAAATCTGGACTATTCAGAACTAGAGATTCAGACTTTTTAATGATGAGGCCGTGAGGCGATATTAGCCGTTTTCACGACGGCCATCTGGTACACATTTGGTTAACATCTGGTGCAGATTAAGTGCATATTTGGTCAAATGAGGTTCAGTGTGTCTCTTAGTAGCTATCAGCTAGGGTTGTAGGTACTAATTGCTTAGATGCCTCCTTTGTCATATTATCAGAGAGCATCATCGGTTAACCCGCGCCCCACTGGGGTCTGTGTATAACACGCCCTACTGGGGGGGGGGGGCTATTCATAGCCCCCCTCCTAACTCCGAAACTACTGGGCCGATCGTCAAAATTAAAACGGCGTCTGATAGCCCCGGAAAAACTGTCGAGCGAAACCTAATTTCATTGACCTCGAGGTCACCGATGACGTCACAGGTCAGGTCAAAGTAAAAATTATTAGCATTTTTGCTTGTTCACATTTTGGGCTCTGGCCGCCGTCTTACAAGTCAGATCAGGCTCATTTTTGGTTTCCACACTCGTGAACAGATGCTCTAGATACCTTGAGGGTACCAAACTTGTACTTTGATTTTCAAGTCAGGGTCAGGTCATCACAGGTCACGAAAATATTATATCATGCGTCGGTCACGTGACACATGTTTTATGGTCCATTTAGGCCATAGATTTTGAATTTGATGTCGTCTGTGTCATTCGAGGTCATTTTGAGTCGAATTTAGCTTAGGTCAGGTCACTTTCAGGTCAAAAAAGGTCAAATTTTGAAGTTAAAATTTTTCAACAAAAAAGGTGTCTATTGGATGCAGTTTGAGCTCAGGAACACGATGGTGCCATTTATATTGGTGTACGATGTCAAATACGTACTGAAAAAATTGATTTGAAAAATTAATAATTGTGAATTTTTTGCAATAATGCGTATAACTTGGCCATTTTTGAAGATATTTAGCTAAAACTTGCTAGAGTTAGTCATAATCATGCATTCTGTCACATATATTCCGGTTTTTTTCGAAAAGTCAAAAACTTTTTGAAAAAAATATAAAAATATAAATTTTGAATATTATTATATACAATTTTCGAAATTTTCAAAATTTTGAAAATCCGAGATGGCAGTTTGATAGCGCGGTCAATTCTGAGTCCTTTCATGCAAAAAAATTGGATCTAGCTTAAAAACTGAGCTCTTGGGAGCGATTGCCGTGTTTCAATGTTTTGCGTCGAAATCGGACGAACATGACGTCACTCTGACGTCATTTCCGGCCGACCTATGGTAGCTACGAAGTTCAAATTTTGACACAAGGTGTCAAATTGATGCAGCCGAAGGTACTAAAAGTTTGGCGTCGATCCGTCAAGCGGTTTGGAAGTTATTGCAGAAAAACGGGAGGGGGGGCTATAAATAGCCCCCCCCAGTGGGGCGCGGGTTAACACGCGCAGTGGAAGGGGGGGCGGATTTCGCCCACCCCTCCTGTTTTTCGCCAATAACTCGCGCCGCAAGCATAACATCAATGTGAAATTTCGGGCTACCTGTCCAGAATTGAATTGCGGATCTTCTCGTGCAAGAAGTAAGAAAATCGGTTCACAACTTCTCTGGTAATAGCGGTGTAAAGTCAAACATCCTGCCGCCGCGGCGGCGCGGCGGCGCGGCGGCCGGCGCTAGCCGTTACGCGCCGCCTGAATTGTAGACTGTGCCGGGGCGGGACGGTTCCGTCTTTACATCGCGCTCCTTACCGCTGATTATATCAGATTCGCGTCAAATTCGGTGAGAAGACTGAGAAATGTACAGGCAATCATATGGTCAAAGAATTTTGAAAATCGGCCGGTAACAACTTGAGTTATGAGTGTGTAACACAAAATTGTGATTGCCGCGTTTCCCGCGTCGGCCGATGCCGCCTCAGCCGGCGATATCTTACCCTTCGCAGGCTTCTAACTGCCATATTTATTGTTGGATTATCTAGAAATTCACCATACATACTCACAAATGTTTGTTCTTTCGTATAGTGAAAGATTAAAAAAAATCGGCCGGTAACTTTTTGAGTTATCGGCGTGTAAACGCAAAAAGTCGCTAATAGGCAGATTTGACCACATTTGACCTCATTTGACCTTGAAGATATTGACCTAGGGTCATGAAATTCACACACAACAGAGTTCCCCATGGCCCCCACCTACCCTCCAAATTTCGTCTTTCTAGCTCTAGTGGGAGCTGAGATCTTAGGGGGGGCGACATCCGCCCCCCCCCCCCTTCCCTGGGCGTAGTACTCGCAACCC